>NW_013549510.1:9920-11414 GCF_000499425.1 Eimeria acervulina | reverse complement strand
GCCTGCATAGTTCGCAATTTATGCTGCCACACAGGACGTGCGTAGAAATACGAGATGACGCGTAGCTGCGTGATTAACGCTGCAGTAGCGTTGGCGGCTGAAGCGTTGCGTTTTGGCTACGGGATGAGGGCACGCAGATCAGCGCGGGTGCAAGCTGTATAGTGCATATTACGAACGGGTAGGTCTTTCAGCAGGGGTTTGCACAGACGATAGCAGAAATGCTATGTGCCGGATTTCGTGAAAACATATGAGGGGTAGGCATTTGTTTGAGTGTGTGCCTGGTTCTGGACCAATATAGCCATCAGACGCTGGATCGAGGTATCTGTTTGTTCGGGGTTGGTGAGTGTTGACCCGAAGTGGCGTCAATGCTTGTACCTGTGTGTTCCACGCGTTTTCCGTGACGCTGCCAGCTTTGCATTGGATACAATGCGGATGTGAAGAAAGCTCATCTCGGGTGTCCGCTTTCCCCGAGCGCTCTCTGCTGGGGATGCTGGGAACATCTGTGGGCTGTAGGTGCCAGTCCAACTGAGAGCACCCGTCGATACTGGCGTCTCTCGCTCGTGCGGCGGGACGGCCAGCTATATGGACGACCCATACGGGCACGCAGTAAGCCTGCTTGAGCCCGCAGTGCATACCATTTTAGCTGGTGGGTTATGATCATGGGCGTGTTGCACGAATGCAGTAGCCTGCAACCCAGAACCGGCATGCAGCATTCAGTCAACGAGTAAAACGAGTAGTGCAGCATACATGCTTATGCCGGGCGGCGTGCTTTTCATTCGAATTCCTTAGCCTCCTCATGTGAAGCAGTTCACAGCCCTGCTATCTGGCAGTCCCTGCATTGCATGCAGCATTCGATACTACTGCACGCTGGAGGAAACAACCCAACTTCTCCTTCATGTGCTCAGCTTGATGTCTGGCAGTCCCTTTTAGTTTGTCCATACGGCAGCAATGTTGCAGTATTGCTGCGCAGCTTGCTCTATAGAGTATGATGCTATTCAATGTTTTCGCCAACAATTTACAGTGCGACTTAGCTTGGACGGGTTTGCCCGAAGAACTCACATCTGCGCCTGTGGCGTGCACGTGAAGTCAAATCGAGTTTACCGGTAATTGAATCGCCTAAAGTGGTCAATTTGCTTTGCGGTTTTTCTTGTTCTCTCAAAACATTTCGGCGTATATTTCATGTGTCATTGCCATTCTGGTTTTCAGTGTGTTTGCTCTCGTCTGGCTTGCAGTTTTCGCTACTTTTTGTATGGTTTGCGCGTTGGTGTAGGCACTGTGGAGGACCGTTCGCAACGGTTGGCAACAGTCCAGTTTTTGCATTCAAACTTGTGCACAATTCCGTGGGTGACGCTGCGGGACGCTCGTGATTAAGCGCTTTATTATCGCAATAGTCCAATGCGGGAGCACACTGTCTCAGGAAAGGGGCCGACAGCTTCAACTGGTATCGTTTGACACCGTTGCGCGCAGATGGTCAGTGATGTGAAGTCCGGCACT
>NW_013549510.1:8487-9820 GCF_000499425.1 Eimeria acervulina | reverse complement strand
CTGTCTCAGGAAAGGGGCCGACAGCTTCAACTGGTATCGTTTGACACCGTTGCACGCAGATGGTTACTTGTGTGAAGTCCGGCACATTGTCGAAGCATTGGCGCCCCCTGTTATGGGTACGCAAGAAGAACGGTTTTCTCGTTTCCGGATAAAGTGGGTGGGAGCAAACCAGCGCCGACATGGGAAAGAACCATTAATAGAGCTGTGGCACCAGTGGACGTCAGTTGCGATGTCTCTAAGGTGAGGTGCAGTTTGTCACTGAGCACTTCCCAGATGTGGTTTGGCTCCTACCATATGGTGGAGTGTGCGTTTTGAAGAGTCTGTGTTTAAAAGGTGTTCAGCTACTGCAGTTTCTACATCGCGGTTGTTTGGGGCAGTGTGGAAGAGGAACGCGCTTCTGCGTGCGCTATGCAAGAGGCTTTTCGGTTTGGGTGTCCCGTTGTACGGATTGTGCAAGACTAGTGAAAAACGTCGGGGCATCCGTGCCAGCACGCAGTCTGCTCAAGGTACAGGCTTTTCTGGGCATTTTACGGACCATCGATATAGTCTCAATATGCATACAAATATGATTGACGAATGCGCAAGGACCGCCGCCATCACCATCATCAGTGTATTGCGAAGGAACAAGCAGCTAGTGCGATGATTTTCGGCATCGTGTGGAGCAAACAAATAGGTTGCAGTCTATTGGCACATGCCGGTTGCAGATGGAACTTCTAGATTTTTGAGCAGGTGAAACATCTTAGTGTTTCTGTGAGTGGCAGAAAGCTGTTTTCAGTATAGCGGTACACATTGATTAAGAACTTCTTACAACTGGGCAGTTTCAAGTGGTCTGTAACAGACGGTTGTTCATGCAACTGCCGGGACATAGTGGGCCACTATGGATGGTTGAGCAGATCCGCATGGCCCGCTTAGCCATGGCGTTGGGTTTCGTGTCCGTTGCACTGTGGGGATAGTGCGACTGCGTGGAGGTTTGGCAGGGAAGGACGTTGAAAATGGCGAGTGCTGAGCCCTCCGCCTCTGGCAAGTAAAATCTGCTTCCGAACAGTGAAAAGGCGCGTGTCTGAAGGCATCAATTCCACTCCTACAAAACGTTTGTGAACACAGGGGCTGGCGGAACGCATGCTCAGTCAAGGCTTGCAAGCGCTTATAAATGTAGGAGGGGATGCGTCGCGGTCGGGCACTGCTTGGATTGCGCATTCAGCCTTGTCGCTTGCGTGCAGCGTCTCCGGCATGGGACTGGTTCGCACTGTAGGCGTGTTTCAACCCATTAACTGCCGGTAGTGGTTCGCCGCAGACAGATGTGGAAGGGACTGTCTGCGATGTCCCACACCTA
>NW_013549510.1:0-8387 GCF_000499425.1 Eimeria acervulina | reverse complement strand
CGCCGCAGACAGATGTGGAAGGGACTGTCTGCGATGTCTCACGCCTGGGTGAGTGTAGTTATGCGATGGTACTTGTATTCGGCGCTAGTCGCGCCACCACCATTAGATGCGTTATGCAGCCAAGAGGAAACAACCATGAATGCATGAGTCCGTGCTGACGCCGGATTCAAAGTAGCGTGTTGTGGATGGCGTTGATTGCACATACGAGCACAGACGACGCGCCGACGTTACTTCGGCTTTTCAGTCCCTCATGAGCATTTGCAAGGAGGACAGTAAACAAGCGTATCCAAACGTGGTGCGTGTCAAGTGCCCTGGCATTTAGTGCGTGGGCAAGAAACTTGGGGTACTTTTTTAGCGGTCGCTTGCGTGCGTGTGTGTTAACGAAGGGACGTTGCTGGCCACTTGCTGATTCCAAGGGGACGTTGCATGGGGACGTTGCATGCCATCTGCTGATTCCATGGCAGCGTGCATCGCTCTTAGTGTGCACTGCCATACAGGGAGTGCGTGGAAATGCGAGCTGAAGCGAAGCTGCATGGTTGAACCCGTAGTGCAGATAGCGGCTGAACCGTTGTGGTTTTTGTTTTGGCTACGGGATGAGGGGACGCGGATCGGCTAGTGTTCAATTTGTATAGGGTGTGTGACGAACGGGTGGGTCATCCAATACGTGTCTGCACCGGCGATCGCAAGAGTGGTGTATATCGAGTTGGCTTTGCATATTGTTGGTCTAGATATTTGTTGGAGTGTATGCGTTGGTGTAGACCTATAACGGCAGCTGAGGCAGGAGCGTTGAGCGTTGAGGTTCCTGTCGGGTCTCTGTGGGTTTTGACCCATATGGGCGCCACGGTGAGCTAGTGGACTATGCGGTTCCTTTGTGAAGCTACCCGCGTGGCGGCTAGAGCGAGAAATATGTGGTACGCTAATGGATGCCAGGGAGTGCGTGGAAAACAGATCGAAATTCAGGTAGCGCCGCTCTGGGCTAGGGACTGTATGTCGGCTAACAGCTGCCAGCATTCCTCAAGCGGCACTTCATTTGAATAGGTGGAGATGGGAATGGACACTGTAGTGGGAAGAGCTGGTTAGGGCTCGTGCAGCACCAGCGTCATTCGAAATATCTGTGTTGTTTGCCGTACGACGTTTCCGAGTTTTTAAATCTAAAATTGATAAAAACAGCGAGGTGTTTGTTGCGCAAAGGCAGGTGCTCTTTCGAGCATAGGTTTGTTTGGCTACTGCAGACGAATGGGAAGATTGACGCACGTGGGTTCTATCTTGTGCGGTAGTGGGATGACAAGAATACTCTTGGTTGAATGTAGTAGTGGTGAGTGGATTCAACGTTTTTCAACTCAGCGGTGACACATGATGAGGCGCATCTTCAGTAACTCTACGGTGGCGCGAGTTTGCAGTTGGGGTCGATGCGTAGGGTGCTCTTGTGCCTCTAACTGGCAACCATCGGGTTTGCAGGTTATGTGGCGGGATTGTCTGCGTGGTGCCAGCAAGGATTTGTGCCTATCACATGGAGATATGATTGCAAAAACACAGAGAACAGTGAAGACGTTGCTTGCAGCTTTTTGGCACGTGTACTGCAGTGAGGTGAGATGATTGTTTGGCCGTTGTTGGAGGGAGACGTGAATGCAAAACCGCAGGTGTGTTGTCAAATAAAGGCATCCAGATTTTTCAAATCTGGTCTGGTATGCCTGCAATGCTCTGGTCGAACCGGAAAAGGGATCTGGGCTCTAGAGGTTGCCCCACACGTCGGGCGTCCCGCCCATGATGGAGGCCCTACCTGCCTAGCTCATCAAGCTCTGATGGGTCGCCGTTGACAGGATGTACGTCAGGCGCCAACGCCGCATCTGTCAACAGGGTTGCGCACGCACAAGCAAGAAGGGAGACGTTGAGAATTTCACTCATTATCGGTGTCTTTCTTGCTGGCCCATGCAGACCAGATGCCAGCACGAGCACGAAGCTCTCCCCAGTTAACCACGCCTACCTACCTACATTCGGTTTGTGGGGCCCCATACCATATTCTGGATGCTTACTTTTTTGCGGTACGCGGTGCCCACCGATCAATTCAACATTTCTCCGGGTTGGAACCGGGCACCCGGCAGAGGCTTGCCAACTATGCGTGCGCTTGTTCACGATTTTCGTCAGCGAACCTTCGGAGTAGGAGGCACTTCGCTGTCCAGCATATTGCAGTTCTTGGCGCCATTACTTCATCTGTGAATATTCTCTGCAACAGCAGGTCTGCCGCACAACACCAAGCTCATTTCTTGTCTGTGTGCTGCTCCACATCCCCCCTTGGAGATGGCTTTGGCCCTGCACACACCGCCATGCTGCGTTTGCTGCAGAAAGGTGCAAAAAGGGCAGCAGGCGCTTGTTCGCTTTCGTAGCGTATGAATCTGATGGCATTGTGTCCTGTCTCTATGTGGGTCAGCAACAGCGGAACTTGTTCTGTTTTGTAGTGTATGGTCGTTCCTCGATTAGTACGTTTGCGGCCTCAGTAGCGCCCTACGGTCGACGGGGGACATCTCCAACTGTCAGGACCCAACGCTTTGCTGCAAATTTCGCTGGGCGCGCCTCGCGGTTGCAGAACTGTGTCGTCATGTTCTTATTGTCGGACGTCGCAAGCGCGGAAAGTACTGTGCATCCAGCTGATGACATTCATTCTAGCTTCCTCTCTCCGGCATCTTCGGAGCTCCCTTAAATCTGCTGAGCATTTTTTGCCGTCTATTGTCTGGTAGCATAGAGTGATGAAAACGCGCCATCGTGCTTGGTTGCGAGTCCTGAGAGACAAAGAGTCGGCAATGGTGTCTTCCCTTAGCATGCTTTTGTACGCGAGAGACCTCAGCCAGCATTGCGAGCGAAAACATTGGGATAGCGCGTCTTCAACCTAGGTATCTTCCAGTTACTTGCCGACCTGGTTTCCAGAGTGCTGCTATTCCCCTTCAACAACGCATGCAAGTGTCCTGCGGTTGCTTTCATTAGGCTGGGAAGACCGCCAAGCTCGCACGTGAGGCGTTGGGCTTCCTCGGACAATTGCAAGTTGCTGACGAGGATCTGGTGCGGTGTTCTCTCAGTCAAGACCGGTCCATGCGTCAGAAGCAACGCGAAGTGCGAAGGAAGTTTCCTGCGGTATAGTTTGTGAGCTATCGGCGATATCTCTCATAGGAGTGGTGCTTGCATTAATAAGTTGATTTGGTGTGAGCTGTTGCATGTATGACGGTTTTGTCAGTATCCGTATGCGTTTCGTGAGCTTCGGATTTCTTTTTAGTTTGGCTTGCACTAGGAGATTCATCTTCATGTGGTGCGCAGGGAGGCTGACTAGCGTACTTTCGTCTCAACGCGATCTGTTGACTTCACAGTGCATTTTCGGCAGCATGTGGGGAGCACTGGAGAACTCCAAATGCTTGTGTGTCATTTGGTCATGTGATACCGTCCTTGCTAGGGCATGCACCCCAGGAGTTGGTGGAATGCGGCATCTGCACGAACTTATAAGAGGGCGTTCTGGGGAGTGCTGCAAAGATAGCGTCTGTTTGAATATCTGTCCGCTAGTGTGGGCATTATGCGGTGCCCCTGTATTTGCCCTGTGATATTTAGCCGCGCCGTTGGACGTATGCAGGCGCCTGCAACAGGCATTGTCGCATCTAACCGGGCGTGCCGTGTACATTGTGCTGGGGCGCAGTTAAATAATGCATTCTCTTAGAATATAGTTTTGCTGGTCCGTATGCGGTTACCGCGCTTATTGCCTGCTTGTCATCGAACCAAAACAGAATCGCACGCACGTGCAGAGACTGAGGAATTTACATCAGCTTGTGGTAGCTGGCTACGTTAGGCCTATAGCATGCATCTGCATAAACGATTGCCTTCCCTAGAAGGGGGGGTTTGGTGCGTAGAGCTGCCCAAAAGACTGAGGCATTTGCTCCTCGCGTTTTGGGGTCGGCGTTTCTCTTGAAGTATGGTCGTGCATGAGGCTTGGTTGAGGAATGTGCCTTGCCCATATTCGCTCTGTAGCTATGCAGGAATAGGCATCAGCCGATGCCATGAGCACACATTCCATGGGTGAGCGTTGGCGCAGTGGGTACGTTGCATTTAAATAGCCCGGAGTGGTACGCCTACCTATTATTGCTTTGCATTGCCTAAATTCAGTCGGCTTCTGACGAGCTGTGAGCTGTCCTACGAAGCGTATGCACCAGCTGTGAGCGAATAGGAGCAGTCCTTGATGCGGCCTGTTGGCAGAGAAGCCCTGTTTCAACTCACACTTCATCTATTGCCTACTGAATGAAAAGAGCTCTTATAAGAACGGTAGACCCCTTCTGGCTCATCAGCTGCCTCTGCGTTATGTCCTTGGCTTGTAGACCCGTTCTTTCTCAGCAGCCTCAAGCTCTAGCTCCTCGACTTGTTAAGGGGGTGGTCAGCGTGCGGTGGCCGGTCGTTTGCTCGCGAGTGAAGTGCTCTTTACAGGCGTCTTCTGCACCTCCACACGCATTCCTTTACGTGGCTCCACGTTTGAAGACTGCTTTGAACCGCCGCTATTTAGCAAGTGCGTTTTTGTTGTTTACAGACAGGACGTGCACGTACTAGAAGGATGCGTGTATATAGTTTAAACAACAGCAGCAGATCCAACGGACGGGTGAATGGTATCTCTTTGCGGGGATTAAGGCATCTAGTGTATCTTACGCGCACAATCTCATGAGGAGCGGTGAAGTATCAACTGGGAACACGTAGCACGTAGAATACTTATTCGCATGAATGTCCATTCACATTTCTTGTAAAGCTTTTAGGCGGGCGGATTTTGTTTTTGTCCTGGTGGTGGATTGGTGATTCTTAGCATAGTAGTACTCTGGGGGCGATCCCCGGTTTGACGGCATTTTCGTAGACTCAAAACTGCGCTCTGCCTGCTGCAGGCCATGGCACG
Source organism: Eimeria acervulina (assembly GCF_000499425.1). Lineage (NCBI taxonomy): Eukaryota > Apicomplexa > Conoidasida > Eucoccidiorida > Eimeriidae > Eimeria > Eimeria acervulina. The sequence goes on along the minus strand of NW_013549510.1, from coordinate 3,478 downwards.
AAACTGCTGTCTACCTAGCGTTTTTACTGCTGCTTCCCTTGATCACAATCTCTCCTGCTCGCCGCTCACGACGAAATTGTGGAATTGCTGAGTCATGTTGAGTAGCGGAGTCATACACCACACAGAAGCAGTTTGTTTGAGTGTGAACCTTCTGTGATGGAAACTTATGATGGGGAGTTATGGCGTTTGTAGCAATGCTGCGATTGGTGGCTGTACGATCTTGCACGAACCATGTTTTGTTTGGTTAGTGACATAATAAGGGTGCCGCCCTGTTACTGCCGTCAGGAAACGCTTTGATTTTCCAACTATGCCGCTGGACGTTGCTTTATACAACATCGGTGCTTGCTGACTGTTTCCGTACGAGCTGATGTCGTCGAGCCAACTGCAGAGAGTGGGTCAACGGCCATGCCGAATGGGCACGTGGCGGTCACTCTTGCGCAGTGTATCCTGCATTGATGGCTAGATTAGTTTGTGTTTCTGGGGTCGCTTACAGCGTTCTTTCTGGCTTTTCCTTCGTATCCAAGGTTAGTGTGCCTGCTTTGCGCTGTGTAGGGAGATGCGTGAAGCACCGGCGGCGCTTGGCTCGCCTACGCAATAACTGCAGCACTTGTGCAAGGTGGGAATGGGCACATGAAGCGCATTCACACTTGTCGGGTGAGTGCACACCGTTGTGTTCTGTAGTCAGCAACATGGCGAAATGGAAAGCTTGAATGATTTTTGCGTTGTTTTGTATCTATGTGCACTGCGTGCAAGCCACAGATTTACAGGCGGAAAGGTGTGCGTCATGCATTTTACAAGGTTGCCGCTTTTGATTAGCCTGGCGAAATAACCCCGAAGAACGAGCAGGCTCTTGCCGTTTATAGGGCTCAATAATTACAAGTCGTCATTAGCATGCATGCCTGCTGCATATCACTGTGATATGCCTTCTCATTCAGGCTGTGCGGCACAAATCTGCAACTGGAGAAATGCAAATGGACGCACGTTTTCCTGCACTCCATGCCTGTTAACTCGCGGAAGCGGTACAGCCCGTGCTACCTGTTGAACTCAAGCGTGGGACGCTTCTAGCCTATTACCGTTTTGGAAGGAGGTCCCAGTGCGGTTTTTCTGCTTTTGGAAACAGTTATCCATCAATGCAATTCCTTTGTGCGTTGCATTAGGCGAGTATGAGAAGAAGCGGAGTAGCCTAGAGTTCTGGTGTACCGGCTGGTAGCCTATAGTTGATAATGCTGGGCCCTATGCGCGCAGGAGCTAGAATGTTCCATTTTCAGTGCGCCTTGATATGAAGCCCATCATCTTCATCACGTGGATGGGGTAAGGGTGGTGCTGACACAGGTTACTTAATTTTCGTTGACCCAGTCGACGGTAACTGTAGCAGCTGGAAGTGGCCGCAACATTTCGAGAAGCCCTATGCATTTTCTTGTGCACGCCATGAACAATGGCCCTGCACAAAAGGATATCCAGCTGACCAGAGTTGTAGTTTTGTTTTCCACTTGTCGCAGTGGGGTTGGCGATTTTGTGATCATTGTTGGGGGCGACGTGAACGTAAGGACGCCGATGTTTGTCCGGCGCTGTCATCAAACTTTGACGAATGTGCGGTATGCAAGTGTCTCTTCGGGTGGAGACGGGAAAAAATGTTTGGCTGGTTGCAGCGCTTCCTGAACAGGCATGCAAGCCAACCGTCTCTCCCTCCCCATTTGTGGAATTCGGATGTACTCAGGCCGGCACATTCCGAACGTTCGTTTTTGGCAGGTGGTGAGTCATGAGCCAAGACGTAGAACAGAACGTCAGATAACAGGATCGCAGGGGAATGTTCACACTACGTCGCGGAAGTGGGTAGAGAAGACGTTCTGCTGCGTCGGCCTGATGTGGGCTGGCCTATGCAGGCGAATACCCAGCACGCGCGCGACGCTCCTGGTATGCTACGACGTCCCACGAACCGAATGCACACACTGTGCGTTAAGTAGAGGCAATGCGTACCGGCATCCAGGACGTGGTGTTTATTACAGAGGGTGGCTTTGCCAGTCAATTCAGCATTGCTCCAGGTTGCGGACGCGGACCTGACAAAGCTTCTCATGTATCTGTTTTTCTGCTGAATTTCTGTACTTATGCATTTGTTTATGATTCTTGCCGGCGACTGTTCGGACCCGAAAGTACGGCATTGGCCAGTACGACAGTTCGTGGTACCTGGGCTTCGTCTTTGCATATGCTGTTCGAAAGCTGCTTCGCGAGAGGGCACCCAGAACAGCTTTCTCTTCTCTGCTGCTCCACAAGCCTCACAAAGAACCTCCACTGGCTAAAAACGCTGTATTGGTGCATTATAGTGGCTGTAGAAAGGTGCAGTCCAGCCGACGCCAGGGCTTCACACCCGGTTGCCTGTAGTCGCGACATGGTACATAGGTCCGGTGATAACCGCTACATGTGCAGCGGCGCAAACATGAAGGCACGAAATTGGGATTTAGCGTGTTGGCGGCGAAGGCATTTTTTCACTGGGAAGGTGTAGCATGGGCTAATTGCCATGCTTTACCAGCCAGGTGCCTAGAGCTGCGAAGTCATACTAAGGTGCGTTGAACAACGTGCTAGCATCGCGTGCGGAGATCCGAAGTTAAAAACACGTAATTACATGTGTTGTCGCTGAAACCAACTTCATACTAGCGGTTTGTGCGTGGTAGTGTCCACGCTCTTCTTTGGAGGGGCCGACGCCGCCTCACGTCTTCTCACATGCATTTCCATGTATAGGAGAGAGCTTTTGCAGGAAGGATGGTAGTGTTGAATTTACACGTCGGAAGAGTCAAGCAGGTTGCCATCTGGTGCGTGACGGAATATTCATGGGCAGATTTAAGCACGCATGCGTGCATGTGTGGGAAAGTAGGGGGTTGCACGCGACTCGGTTTTTGCATAGTAGTTTGCATCGCTCGTACGGGGTATCACCCTACAGAGCGTGCGTCATTTACACAATGGACCTGCGATGCATGGTGTTTATGCCCCACCGATGGCGAGGCTGCCTTCTCGCTGTTCGTTTACTTGGCAGTTACCGGCAAGCTGGACTGGGAGAGATGTGCATGGCAGAGGCAATGCGGTGGGTAGGACGGTTCTGCAAAAAGAAGCTCTGGGGTGGCATGCGCTGACGTGGTTCGTAAGCATCTAAGCATTGAACATCATTAGAGGATTATTCTCTTTCTCCTTAGCCGACACGGATGAGAACGTATGCACTGGGGCGGATTAGGAGACAGCTAGCAGCACCTTCAGTCCGGGTGAACGCTGATCCGTGTGCAGTCGTTGGCAAAGCTTCTTATGAGGCCGACACCTTGTACTCATCTTCGCGGAGAGAACGAGTTGGTTCATTGCGCCAGTAACACCGGCTAACAGGTTGCTATTAACCTGAAGCAGGCGACGCATCTGTATTTCATCTGTCTGCCAGGTTCGCATCATGCATCCGGACAGCGTGGTTGTATTTTTTGTACTTGTGGAACTGCGCCAC
>NW_013549511.1:11088-13593 GCF_000499425.1 Eimeria acervulina | reverse complement strand
ATTAGGGTTTAGGGTTTAGGGTTTAGGGTTTATGAGGGTGTTATTATGATTGAGAAAGATACTCTTTAAAGGAGACAAAAGCAGAGCCTGCGCATTGATAAGCATCAAGCTTATTAGGAAGTGCATAAACTTTAGAGACAGCTCCGAATCGAGCAAAATAACGAGATAGCCTCTCTTGTATAAACTCAGGGGTGCGGCCCATAGGGAGACCCTCTACATAAACTGTCTCCTCTCCGTGCTCGGCTATGCCCTCTAACCTAATATACAAATTATAATACACAAATTATAAACAACATATTAAAGGAGACACTTACTACAACTGCACATGCTTCTCTCTCTCTCTCTTTCTCTACAGATGCTGAGACAGAGAGAGACAAATAATATATATATAAATATATATAAAGAGAGGGGGACAGATATATATATATATATATATATATATGCATACTGTACACCTACACATTTACATATGCATATGCTTGCTGCAGCAGAGAAGAAAAAGAGACATGGAGACAGTTGTTTGCTGCTGAATAGAGACACAGAGACAGTTGTTTGCTGCTGTATAGAGAGAGGAGGGACAGAGGTAGAAACTTGCTCTCTGCTGCTGCAGAGAGCGCCCGCAAACCCTAAACCCTAAACCCTAAACCCTAAACCCTAAACCCTCAAGAAGGCGGGCCTACCCTGACTCAGGCTCTGTATTAAGCCAATCTACTGGTTCGCCTGTCTGTGGGCTTCTGAGGGGTATCCTAACCATCTCCCTCCAGTTTGCTGCTGCTGTTGCTGCTGCTGCTGCTGCTGCTGCTGCTGCAGGAGGCCTGTAAGGCCACCGCATGCGGCTTGCCCCAGGCACATGCCTCAGCCGGGCACCAGACAAACGCAAAACCCCCCCACTCGCATTGCTGCTGCTGCTGCTGCTGCTGCTGCTGCTGCTTGGCGTGCTGCTGCTGCTTGGAGTACTGCATCTAATAGTGCTGCTCCTGGTGCTAATACTGCAGCTGCTGGTAATGATGCTGCTTCTGCTGGTGATTCTGCTGCTGCTGCTACTGCTGCTGTTGTTAATGCTGCTGCTGCTGCTTCTGAGGCAGCAGCAGCGAGCAGCCTTCAAGGAGAGCAGCGGAAGAGTGAGGTAGAAGGGCATGGGCTTGGGGCTTCTTACAACGCCAGCAAAGACAGCTGCTGCTGCTGCTGCTGCTATTGCTGCTGCAGCGTCATGGGTTGGTGTTGTTGTTGTTGTTGCTGCTGCTGCTGCTGCTACAGCAGCAGCTGGGCGCCGTGTGTATGCAGAGGAGGCGGGTGTGTAGAACGATAATAAAATCTATGATAATAGAACAACTGTTATGTTATTATTAATAAATTAATAAATATAATTATTTGTTTTAAAAGAAAATTTAATAAACAATTATATTCATTTTGCTGCAGCGTGGGGCTGCATGCAGAGGGGCCTCTGCATGGATGTAAGTGTGTATTGTTTGTTTGTATTACTTTAAATTTATTATTTAAACCTTCTGTTTAATTTAATTTATATATTTTATCTTTTTATTAATATTCATCCGCATGAAATGTACACCCTGAGGTGTATAGGCAGGTAGCAGCAGACTTCTCTGCGTATATATATATATATATATATATATGTGTGTATGTATATATATATATGTATATATATATATATATATTCGTTATATATTATTATTTTATATAATAAAATTATGCATTGAATTATACATTACAGATTATTAGTTGTTTACTGTATATTACTTATTTTTTATCGTTAGTACATATACTGTATATAATGTGTATTATATATTATATGCTATATGCTATATAGTGCATATATATGTATATATATATATGTCTATATAAATAAAACTATATAATAGATATATATAATATATATACATATATATAACGATGTCTATTATATAATAAATGATGTCTACTAAAGAATAAATTTATGTGCATGCAAATGCATGCAGACAAAAATGTTTAACTGCATGCATGCAAATAAAAGAATTAAACCTTTTCTTATTGCATGCATGCAAGTGCGAAGAAGGTTTAAAATAAGAGTATTTGTTAAGTAAGATTATGTAGTCTAATTGTATACATGCAAATGCATGCAGTGAAATATATATGTATATATATTATATATATGTATATATATTATATATATGTATATATATATATATATACATATATATATATATATTAATGTAGCTACCTATATATACATGCATATATGTATACCTATTTGTGTATATATATATGCATGTATATATAATGTATATATACCTGTATATATATATATCTGTATATATATTTATACAAATATATATATATATATATATTTGTACATATATATATATATATATATTTGATGACGGAAAAAGAGAAAAGTAGCAGTAATAATTAAAGAGACAGGCGGAGACAGGTACATATGTACACATATAGATATATATATATATATATATATATATATATATATATATATATATATATATATATATATAT
>NW_013549511.1:2500-10988 GCF_000499425.1 Eimeria acervulina | reverse complement strand
ATATATATATATATATATATATATATATATATATGCATATGCATATATATATATATATATATATTTACATATACGCGTGCTTGCATATAAACATCTATTTACATATATATAAATATATATTTATATATTTGTATATAATGACAAAGACGGCTAGAGAGACAGAGAGACATGTGTACAGGCAGAGACACAGAGAGACAGGAGGAAATATATATATATATATATATATATATATACATGTACTTGTGTACAGGTATATATAAATATAATATATATATATACACCTGTATACGTATATATATATATATGTACATAAATACATGTATGTAGGTACATATAAATATATATATATATATATACATATATATACATATATATATACATATATATTATTTGCACAGAGTAAGAGAGAAACACTTACAGAGAGACAGAGAAATGTATAAAGACAAAGACAGCGATAAACAGACAAATACACAAACAAAGACAGAGACAGAGACAGAGACAGAGACAGAGAGACAAATGCAATGTATAAACGATTTGTGTCTGTATAAATATATGCATATGTATATATACATTTAGATATATATATAATATATAATATATAAGATACAATATATAATATATAATATATAATATATAATATATAATATATAATATATAATATAATATATATTTTATTTGCATATGCTTGTGTTCATCGCTATTTATGTGAATATACAAGCATCGGCAACAAGGACATGCACATACAATATATAATAATATATATTATTATATATATAATAATTATATAACTTTAATAATAATATACAAGATTTGTCTAATTAATATAGACGTAATATAAAGATATGTATATATATAATCTATATATATAATATTTGCATGTGCAATAGAGTGTACAGGGCTGTTGATTTGTCTCTGTCGAGGAGACGCCTTCCTTCTCCTTTTCCTTCGCAGCTAGAGTCATCGATTGTTTGTCTCCTAACCGCAGCAGCAGCAGCAGCAGCAGCAGCACCAGCAGCAGCACCAGCAGCAGCAGCAGCAGCAGCAGCAGCAGCACCAGCAGCAGCAGCAGCGGGAGCGCCAAGAACAGGGGCAGCAGCGGCAGTAACAGGGGCAGCAACGTTAGCCGTAGCTAGCTCCAGCTAGTTGTAGCTAGCTCTACCTAGCTTAGCTAGCTGGGGCTTGCTGTAGTTATCTGTAGCTAGCTGCAACTAGAGTAGTTAGCCGCAGCTAGCCGTAGTTAGGCGTAGCTAGCTGCAGCAGTTGTATGCAGCAACGGCAGGAGTATAAGGGGACTGCAGGGAGTTGCATGCAGCAGCAGCAGCAGCAGCAGCAGTAGCAGCAGCATTTTTGAAGTCGATAGAGTGCTTGCGGTGTACATACACTTGAACTGACTAGCCAGACAGCTAGCTACGGTGTACATGCAGAGGCTGAGGGATAATATATAAAAAATATTTAATTTATTTAGCAGCAAATACATTAAATTATTTTTGCTGCCGCATGCTGAGGTGTATATACACCGCAGCTCGTCCACTACCTTGGGGCCCCCCTGTGGTAGCTGTGTAGATATTTGTTTTGTTTGCAATTGTTTAAATGAAATAATAATAACAAATAATTAATTAATTAATTAATATATTTATTTTATTCTTCTAATTGCTCTTTTATTAACAGCGCGAGGAAGACACAGCAAACACACTGGACTGTCGGTTGCAGCGCCGCTGCTGCTGCTCTTTGTTTATTTATTTTATTTTATATTTATTTAATTTCTTTCTGTCTCCTTTTGTTATTCAAGGGGACACTTCAGGGGACTGCCACAAGTTAAACAAAGCCGATACAGCAACTGCAACAGCAGCAGCAGCAGCAGCTGCTGCTGCTGCTGCTGCTGCTGTTCAAAGGGGCTTAGCAGCTGCCATTTCGCCTCTGCTCGTTTCCCTGTGTGGAAGCTGTCTAGAGATTAAGCAATCTTCTTGTGCAGCAGCAGCAGCAGCAGCAGCTGCTGCTGCTGCTGCTGCAACAGAGTGTGTAAGAAACCAGCGGTGGCATATTTGTGTAGCTGCAACGGCAGCAGAAGCTACAGCAGCAACTGCAGCAGCAGCTACAGCAGCAGCTACAGCAGCAGCTATAGCAGCAGGTACAGCAGCAGCTACAGCAGCAGCAATAGAGAGAGCAGGAGCAGGTGGCAGCAGCAGCAGCAGCAGGACCAGCAGCAGTAGCGCTGTTGAGGAACCCATTTTGCAGCTTCCCGTTGCTATCGCTGCAGCAGCTACAGCAGCAGCAGCAGCAGCTACAACTACAGCAGCAGCAGCAGCAAAGTAACACTCCCTGGGGTGTCTCCTTTTTTGATTTGGGCAGCAGGAGAATACCAGGTGAAGGAGAGAAGTGCAGCAAAAGGAGACAGCTGCAACAGAGTGGCATATTGCTGCTGCCGCTGCAGCAGCAGCAGCAGACGATTTAAACGAAACAGACACACAGACCCTGAAGCAGCTGCTGGTGTTGCTGCTGCTGCTGCTGCTGCTGCTGTAACAGCGCATGCAGGGGAATGCGCAAGACGGCAGCAGCAAAAACGCAGCAGCACAACAGCAGCGAAGACAGCAGCAGTCAACGGGGCACCACAACAACAACAACAGCAGCAGCAGCAGCAGCACTAGGACCAACAGCAGCAGCAGCAGCAACAGCAGCAGCAGCAGCAGCAGCAGGTGGTGATAATGGCGCTGCATGCAGTATTTGAGGTTTGTCTGCAGTTCTGCTCCTTTAGAAATATCGATGTGCTTCATCAAGGGCTTTATGCTGTTGAGTCTCAGGTGTACGTACACCCCAATGTAGAATTCCTGTACCCAGCAGACGCAGAGGCGGAGAGAAGTGCTGCTGCTGCTGCTGCTGCTGCTGCTGCTACTGCTGCTGCTACTGGGGCAGCTGCTGGTGTTGGGGCTGCTGCTGCTTCGGCGCAGCGGCAGGCCTCGAGCTCTTCGCAATCAGCAGCAATAACAGCAGCAACAACAGCAGCAGCAACAGCAACAGCAGCAGCAGCAGCAACAGCAGCAGCAACAGCAGCAACAACAGCAGCAGCAGCACGTAGTGGTGGGGTGTCTCTGCTGCAGAGACCCCCTCCTTTTGTCCTGCTGAATGCAGCATTAGAATGGGAAGGCGGCGTTGCTGCTGTCCCGTGTATGCACTTTGCAGCAACAGCACCAGGAGCAGCAGCAGCAGCAGCAACAGCAGCAGCAGCAGCAGCAGGGAAAGCAGGAAATACACCTCGCGCTGACGCCTTCATTTCTAATGCCTTTGTCTCTGAAGGTAGCGGACAAACAAATGCAGAAACAAACTGCTTCATTTGTAAACCCTTCTCGATTAAATACTGCGAGCAGCAGGTCAGCCCAAAACCAGCTGCACGTACACCTCAAACCCCACACTCAACACTCCCTAAACCCTAAACCCTAAACACTAAACCCTGCTGGAATAGGAGGGATAACAGCGAAGAAGTCTGACAGTGCACCTCTTGCTGTCGTTCTTGCTGCTGCTGCTCCTGCTGCTGCTGCTCCGGCTGTTGCTCCTGCTGTTGCTGCTGCTGCTGCTGCTGCTGCTGCTGCTGCTGCGATGTATAGGTACGGCTGTCGCAAGTTGTGGTGTTTCGGCTTGAGCTACCTTTTTCTTCTCTGGCGGCGCTGCAGTCTGCTGCATGCGTGCTGCAGCTGCTGCTGCTGTTCACGCCTTCTAATGCAGCAGCAGCAGCAACTGCTGCTGCTGCTGCTGATAAAGCCGCTGAAGCAGCCAACAACAACAACAGCACTGCAAACCCACATGAGGCAGAAAAAGACCAGCAGCAGCAGCAGCAGCAGCAGCGTGTCGGCGAGAAAGGCGCGACAGCAGCAGCAAACGGGCGACAAAATGAACAGCAGAATCAGCAGCAGCAGCAGCAAAAGCAGCAGCAGCAGCAGCAGCAAAACGCATCAAAGGCTCAGCCAATCGTCGTTGCCGGGCGGTGGCTGCTTCTGCGAAACCTCCTAAGAGGTTAGTCTGGCTGCTGTTGCTGTTGCTGCTGCTGCTGCTGCTGCTGCTCTCGTTGCTGCTGTTCGTGCTGTTGTTGGTCGTGCTGCTGCTGTTGCTTTTCTTGCTGCTGCTGTTGTTTCTGTTGCTGCTGCTATTGCTGCTGCTGCTGCTTCCGCAGCAATTGATTTGCCTGTGTGGGTCTCTAGCTATTGTTCGTGGCAACAGCAGCAAAGCTGCTGCTGCCGAGATAACGATTACCGCAGCAGCAGCTGCTGCAGCAGCTGCAGCAGCAGCAGCAGGAAGTACAGCAGCAAAACCAGCGGCAGGATGAATGCTTGTTTTTTTTTGCTGCAGGTGTTGCGTCTTATGTCCCCGTTAACTTTGAAGGAAACGCCAGCAGTCTTCTAGAGGTGGGGCCTCTGCTGTGCTGCTGCTGCTGCTGCTGCTGCTGCTGCTGCTGGTGCTTGTACTGTTTCTTGTGCTGCTGCTGCTGCTTGTGTTGCTGCTGGTTCTGCTGTTGCTTGTGCTGCTGCTGCTGCTGTTGGTGGTTGTGCCGCTGCTGCTGGTCCGTGTGCTGCTGCTAGTTGTTTGCTGCTGTCTCCTGATGTCTCTGTGTCTCTCTTTGTCTCCTTTAGTTGCTGCCTTTCTCAGTTGGCTGTGTGCTGCTGTCTGCTTCAGTTAGCTGCTGTCTCTTTAACGCATTTTTAGCTTTGTTTTATGTCTGCTGTTTCTTTATTTGGCGTCTCCTTTTGTCTTTGTTTGTCTCCTTCGGGTGTCTCCTCAGCTTGTTGTCTCCTGCTCTCTTCTCGATGTACGTTTGCGGCTGAGACCTTCGCTGCCTGCAGCAGATATTTGTCTGTCTCCTCTGTCTTCTTCTCTAGTAGAACAAAGAACTGCAGCAGAGAAAATATATGCAGCAGCCATTTCTCGCTCTCGCGCTGCTGCTGCTGCTGTTGCTGCTGCTAACCAGCAGCAGCAACAGCAGCAGCAGCAAAGTGAACTGATGCATGGGGACTGTCTCCAATCACAGGCGGAGGACGAGCTCCAGCAGCAGCAGCAGCAACAGCAGCAGCAGCAGCAGCAGCAGCAGCAGCAACGGCAGCAGCAGCAGCAGCAGCAGCAGCAGCAGCAGAGGCAGCAGCGAGCAAAGCTGCTGCGCACTCCTCGGGTTGAGGGGCGTCTCTCTAAGGAGTCTCCCCCCTGTGGGGTCCATGAGATTGTCTCCTCTATCAAAGCTTTTTTGCTGGCAGCAGGAGCGAGGTTCTGTGAAGAAGATGCAGCAGCAGCAGCAGCAGCAGCAGCAGCAATGCAGCACTGCATGCAGCAGCAGCTGATGCTGGAAGAACATCCCGCTGACGCGGCGAGCGAAAACCCACAGCAGCAGCAGCAGCAGCAGCAGCAGGAGCAGCAGCAGGAGTTGGTGGAGGAGCTGAAGGCAGCAGCAGATCTGACTGCGTGTGCTGCTGCTGTGCATGCAGTGTCCCTCAAGTGTCTCCTTGAGGCCCTGCTGCAGCTAATTACATACTGCGACTTCGTCTGTAGGGTTTGCCTCAGCCCACCAATGCAGCTGCTGCTGGCGCCGCTGCTGCAGCAGCAGGACGTGCTGCTGCCTGGAGGAGGTTTGCTGCCGCTTAGTCAAGTTGGTGTTGCTTCTGCTGCTGCAACGGCGAACGCACAACCAGCAACAGCAGCAGCAGCAGCAGCAGAGGCAGCAGCAGCAGCAGCAGCAGCAGCAGCAGAGGGGACAGAAGATGACGTTCAGACCCTAGAGGTGCAGGTGCCAGCTCCAAGCTTTCTCCTGGAGACAGATATATGCAGCAGCAAGAGCAGCAGCAGCAGCAGTAGCAGCAACAGCAAAGGCAGCAGCAGGAGCATCACCGTGAGGCTGCCGCTGCTGCCGTCTCGTGTCTCCTTCCCCTGCAGCGCCGAAGAACTATGCGATGTTTTGGCCTCAGTGGGTTGAGGCAGCTGATATCTTGTTGCTGCTGCTGCTGCTGTTGCTGCTGCTGTTGCTGTTGCTTGTACTGCTGTTGCTGCTGCTGCTGTCTTTCCTTTTGCGGGTTCTGCTGTTGCTGCTCCTGCTGCTGTCTCCACATGTTAAGAACCTGAACTCAGAGGGAAGGAGACACACCTACCGCCTCCTGTTTGACCAGCCCTTTTGCTGCTGCTGCTGCTGCTGCTGCAGGACGTGCATATTCTAGCTGGACAGCTGTTTGCTGCCTGGCAGCGCCTTTGCTGCTGCCTGGGCTATGCACAGGACGGTAGCTCGCCATTGCTGTTGCTGTTGCTGCTGCTGTTGATGCTGCTGTTGTTCATGTTCCTGCTGTTGCTGCAGCTGCTGTTGCTGCTGCTGTTGCCGCTGCAGCTTCTTCTGCTGTTCCTGTTGCTGCTGCTCCTGCTGCTGCTGTTGCTGCTGCCGTTTGCTAGAGTTTCCACAGCTACCACCATCCCTGCTACCGCAGCAGCAGCAGCAGCTGCTGCTGCTGCTGCTACTTTGCGGTGTCTGTGCAGGTCTCGTAGCGTCTTTGCGTCTGTCTTGGACTTCTTTCTTCTGTCGCGGTATTACTCCTTTCATACTCCACCGCACGCTGCCGGCTGCTGCAGATGCAGCAGCAGCTCCACTGCAGCAGCAGCAGCAACAGCAGCAGCAGCAGCAGCGCCAGCAGCAGCAGCGCCAGCAGCAGCAGCAGAAGCAGCGGCAACAGATGGAGACAGACTCGACTCCAGATGAGGATACGGTGTTTCAAAGAGAGGAGACGAAAGCTCTGCAGCAGCTGCTGGCGCTGCAGCCTCAGCAGCAGCAGCAACAGCAGCAGCAACAGCAGCAGCAGCAGCTGCTGCATCAAATGCAGAAGGTGCTGAATCTGATGAAGACTACCACAGAAACGCAGCAACTCGCTGTACGCACATGCTTCTGCTCTTGCTGCTGCTGCTGCTGCTGGTAGTAGTAGTACTGCAGCGCCGCTGCTGCTGTGCCCGCTGCTGCTGCTGCTGCTGCTCCTCTTGCTGCTGCTGCTGCAGTTCTGAGCGCAGAAACGAAGGGACACTCGTCATAAAAGCAGCTCCAGCGGCAGTGGTTGCAGCTGCCTCTGCTGTTCTTGCTGCAGTTGCCGTTGTTGTTCTTGCTGCTGCTGCTGCAGATGCTGCTTCTGCAGTTGCTGCTGCTGCAGATGCTTACGTTTGATTTGTTTAGGTGTCTCCTCTCCTGTCTCCTGCAGGAGGAGTGGCGCTCTTGTCTCCGTTTCCTTGACAGCCGCATGCCTGATGTACTGGACAATAAACTGTAAGGCCCTTACATCTGCTGCTGCTGCTGCTGCTGCTGCTGCTGCTGTTGCTGCTGCTGCTAAGTGCCGCTGAGCTGCCCCACACTCCCTGTTACCCCCTTCAGAGAAGCCACAGCAGCGGCTGCCTTCGCCTCCGTTACCACCGCTGTTGCAGCAACAGCAGCAGCAACAGCAGCTGCAGCAGCAACAGCAGCAGCAGCAGCAACAGCAGCAGCAGCAGCAGCATGTGTTTGTGTTTAGAGCTGTCCCCGCCTCGGAGTGGCCAGTGGTGTTTGAAGATTCTTATTGCGTCTGCTGGGGAGAAGAAGAAATAAAAAAGGAGACAGAAGGAGACAACGGAGACAAAAAAGAAAAAGGAGACAGAAGAAAGAAAGGAGACAGCAAAATAAACAAAGGAGACAGCAAAATAAACAAAGGAGACAGCAAAGGAGACAGTAAAAGAGACAAAAAGGGAGACCGTTGGTGCGCGCTGCGGTGGTGCAGCTCGGGTGTATCGCCAGCTTCTGCTTTTTTTGCTTCAGACGCAGACGAGAGTTTAACTTCTTCATCTCTTTCATCTTCTCTGTCTCCTTTCCTTCCGCTGTCTCCTTTGCTTCCGCTGTCTCCTCTGCTGTCTCTGTCTCCTCATCAAGGCGTTCATCTGATTGTCTTTGTTCATGGGTTTCAAGGTAAGGATAGTACTGTCTCCTTTTGTCTCCTTTTGTCTCCTTCTTGTCTTTTAAATATATTTTTGTCTCCTCTATGTCTCCTTTTGTCTCTCTTTTTAATTTCCTTTTATCTCTTTTTATGTCTCTTTGTCTCTTTTTATATCTTTTTATATCTTTTTATTTCTTCTTCTACCCCTTTTTGTCTCTTTTTATATCTTTTTATTTCTTGTTGTCTCCTTCTTGTCTTTTAAATGTCTTTTTTATCGCTTTTTGTCTCCTTTTATCCCCTTTCTGTCTCCTTTCTGTCTCCTTTTTGTCTCCTTTTTGTCTCCTCTTATCCCCCTGTGTCTCCTTTCATCTCCTTCTGTCTCCTTCTGCCTCCTTTCATCTCCTTTCATCTCCTTTTGTCTCCTTTTGTCTCCTTTCTGTCTCCTTTTGTCTCCTTTTGTCTCCTTTAGGTACCCCCTTTGACTTTCGCCTCTTTAGGGCGAATTTGTGCGCCTCATTTCAACACATCGCCTGCCTCGCCTCCTCCGCCAACTTAGACCGCACAGACGGTTTGCTGCTGCTGCT
>NW_013549512.1:7381-13190 GCF_000499425.1 Eimeria acervulina | reverse complement strand
TGTGTTGCGTACGCGATGCCTCAAGCGCCTGGGGCAACGCCTGGCGACTTCCTTAGATGTCTGAGGCCGCATTCGCGAACTTTTTCTCTCGTGTTCAGGTTGACCGCACTATTCTTGAATGACTCAATGCTGCTGCTTCTGCACTCTGCTGGGGTTGTGTAATTCTACTTCGTTATGCGCATTCCTGGTGACGGGCATATGCTGTTCTTCCGTGGAGCACTGTGTTTATTCAACCCCTCAGTTTAGCCGAGGCCTTTTCTTACTTCTGCGGATTGCGTTTTACGGTGTCTTCTTCTGCAGTGGAAGAAGAAGCGCACTAGGAGATTGCAGCGCAAAAGGAGAAAAATGAGACAAAGGTCGAGGTAATCGGTAACAAGAGCAAGGCGTCCGTACACCACGTGAAGAGGGAGGCAGGAAGAGGAGTCGAGCTCCTGTCTGTCTCGCAGTTCCTGTTTTCAGTTGCAGAGCCAGTTGGCTCGCTAGGAACTGGCGGGCTCAGGCGTTGTCGCAGCAGTTCATCTGCGCTTCAACCGACCGTCAGTCAGCAGTTTCGAGGGGCCCAACTTCGTTGGCAGCACCGTGTCACCCAGACTCTCATTAAGTTCCTTGCACGGCATCATGCGTAGTTGTCCAATTAGGTTTAGTGTTTACAGTTCAGTTGGGTTTTAGCGAGAAAATCTAAAGCTTGTAGAGATGCAGATGTAGTGCATCTGTCTAGTTAGTCACCGAGGGCGTCATCAGCCTACAGTGTTCTTCCCTTCTCTGGGTGAAGGTGGAGACTCAAGGTGCCTAGAGTGAGTCCTTTGAGGCGAATCGGAATGCGGCGCCAGACGGGTGTTCATCACGCGCCTCTCGTACTCAATCTCCCTTGGAGTCTTGCGCTCGATAAACCTGCAAAGCAGGCATATAAGGAAACAGCAAATATATACATATATCTAAGTAGTGCTGCTGCACTGGACCTAAGGTACGCAGAGTAGTGAACCGCACGCATCGATTGCGGCAGAAGAGGCAATTCTCTACATTTGTTGTCGTCCTCTATGGGCTTACCCGGGGGGTAAGTTGTACAAAGAATTGAAGGAATTTAAGGGGGAGAACTGGCGACTTGCAGCAACAGCAGCCGAGAACACGTCTGGATTGAACGCCGGCACTGAGGTCTCGCATGGGTCAGATTGGCCTGCAGAGCACTCCGAGGACAATATATATTCAAAAATGTGAAGATTATATATATATATATATATATATATATATATATAATATACAATCTACATATAATACATGCTCACGCACACGTTAATGTAATTTTATTTTTACATAGTTGTATATTCACACATTTGCGTAAATCGGTTTGTATGATCACACATATCTTCAAATAAGTATGGCTGCATGCTCGCTTATATGCAGCTATGCAATATGCAACTATATGCATCTGCGGAGGTTTATCTGGGGAGTGTCAAAAATTACAACCTAACGGGTGATGTGTGTTGGTGCAATAATAGGCGCCCTCCCACCAATGGGGAAGTAGAAGGGCTTAAGGGAACATCTTATTTATTTTGTAGATTAATTTAAATCCCGTGTAGATGACGGACTGTTGTATTGCTGCTGTCTGGGGTACCCAACGCTTCCTCGCCGCGCTGACGAGCGACTTGCGAGGGCATAATGACTGATAATGGCAATGACGATCAGCAACAGGAGAAGAGCGGTGCCCACGACGATCAAAATAACTGTACTCGGTACGGGTGACTCCTGCAAGAAGGCAAAGGGGCTGAAGTGCGTTTGCTTGCTGCCCCCAACGGAAGTGCTTGGACTCAATTCATCAGAATGGAGATGAACTTCAGGTGCGAGAGACGGAATTGCATCAGCCTGCTGAACATGTTCCTCTGCTCCTCCCTTATTCCGCACTACTGGAGGCGGATATTTCGGCGTCTCGACAGCGGAGATGTGGGCGAGGCGCACGTCTTTGGGTAAGAGAAACTGCTGATGCGTGGCCGCCGCAGGCTTCTGAGGGTGCACGTCTGCGGGGTATACAGTCAGGCGGGAATCTTTAGTGACGCTTTCGGGTGCTCGATGAAGTCGTACAACCCCAGAATTCAAAGTTGGAGCTGCACTGCACGGGAGGGGCAACAGCGATGACCGTGAGAGTGCTGACGCAAGCCATGTCAGCAGAATCAACATCATTATTGCCGTTCCCGATAAATGAACAACACGAGTTGACCTGCAAAGAAGTCCTGGCCTCTGCTGCTTTCCAACCACCCACTGAATGAGTCTTCATTGGCCATCGATCCCCTTGGCAACAGGCGCCGCCGACGACAGCGCGGAGGCCATGAAAGCCACCTCAGATTGAAGCGAGAAGCGGAAATATATGGGCAAAATATAAAACAGAAACAATGATAAATGCGTGGAGGATAGCAAAAACGAACAGAAGACGCCACCACGGACGCAACAGGTACCCGCGACGTCACTGGTCTAAAGCAGCCAGCTGCTTGAACCAATGAGTCACAGGGGCCGAATGATGAATTTCTGGGGAAAACAAAACTTGAAGGCAAAATAACATCGTTGAGGTTGTTGAAATAGGACTAATTAGGAAGATAAGCGGCATCGTCATGCAGACAGGTGGCTAGTGAGCCGTCACGCGCTGTGTTGCGGCGGCAAGGAGAGGAGCATGGGAGCATGCAGGCTTTTTCAGAGCCCGCCACCAAGAAATCAGCAAACCCTATGGACAACTTCAAATTTTCTTGGTACATCCGAACTCACCGGGCCTAAAAGCCAGCAAATTTCGACCAAGAAACTGCTAGCTTTCCGCTTTGGACCTGTCTCGACTCAAGGCCGTTACAGAGTATTTGGTCACGCCGGGGATTCAATAAAAAACGCAGCTCCAGGCGGCTCAAGAAGGAGTTTTTCTGAGGGTTCTCTGCTTCTCCCCCCCACATGACTGACCTCTCCAATGGCGAAAAAGCTGTATTCCGTATGCAGCACGGAATACAGCTGTGCACAAGACTGATTTGTAGAAAATCTGTCATCTCTTGTGAAACGAAATAAACTTCTTGCAGGCATCTTAAGACAGTTTTGTCCTCGCCTCCGTGCGAGCTGGATGCCTGCTTGACAGGACTGCTTTTAAACACGTACGGGGGAATTTTGTATCTAGGAGGTGGACAGAGTGAAGACACGACAAAAGAACAATTAAATAATACTTCTTTTCCTATTTATGCCTCATACACGCCACGTTCTTTGTTGCCCCTTCAGGTAGACCAGTCACAGGCGTTTTGTTGTTACACAATATGTCTCATTGTAGTAGATTCCGTCAGATAATTAATAAACCAGCAGACATGTAGAGGCTGCTTTTCTCGCTACTCCCTGACCCGCATTACTGGAATAGCGCTCGATGCTGCAAATTCATATTCTGAATATAGCAATGGAAGCAGCATCCAAGCGTAGCTTTCAAAAGGAATGCGGACAATGCGTGGGTTCACCTACAAGCGTGCAGTGGAACAACTTAAAATTCCTTTTCTTCGTAATTTCCACTATTGAGTTTGGTTATTTCTGTTGAACTTTGCCACCCAGAAAAAGGAACGCTAACGAAAGCCTCTCGTTATACATTGTGGAGTTGAAACCTGTGCAAGGAGTGTCTGCGGTGATGTTGTGGCAAGTGAAAAAACATAGAATTAAACAAATCCTTGACGCAAGTCGCTTGGCTCTAAAAAATAGGGGTCAGGGTCAAAAGGAGCCGCCTTCCACCAAAAGGGGAGGTAGAAGAGCATCAGCCCCGACAAAACGATGGCAATTATGAACCCGTACAGCAACTCGTGAGCAACGGGTTCAGCTTGTGCAGGGTCGAATGAGACGTTTAAGGGAGGTTGAAAGTGAAACATATCCTCAATATTTATTATTGCTAGACTGTATATAACACAGGAGGCAGTTATAGCAATCCATGCAAGCACATGGCAGCCGAAACTGGCTCGCCACGCTCGGCGGTTTCGAAAGCCGCCTCCTGCATGCAAAAGAAAAGCTACCAAGCCGAAGGCCATAAAAAAAGCAGACATTCCCGCCACGCCACCTGTGGAGACTGAGAGTTTCTGTATGAGTTCCATATCTGAACATGTCTCCTGCAACAGGGCTTGAAGGTCTGTGTCCTGTACTTTTCTAGCTGCGCTGCAAATAGAACGCGTCACTGCTCGGAGATCTCCCGCCATTCGTCCGTAGAGCATTTGGCACAAATCAAGAAACTCGGGGGAATCTGATGAGCAGTCAACAGCAAACTTTGCCCTGGTGAGGTTCAAAGTCCACGATAGGATCTCGCCATTCGCAACTCGCCATTCCTGCCTGTACCAGGGCCCCGTAATAGCAGCAATTATCAAAGCAAATATCACACAGTCCAGAAAAAGCAAGAGGCGGAGGCGGAGCGCCAAGTTCTTTGGGTGATTTGAAAAGAACTTCCGCCAAGGGGTCAGCCAGGCTGCTGAGCCGCCTGCTGATCTGGCCATTGCTGCGGGGTCGTCACATGAAATTCAGAGCAAATATTCTCAATCCTTTGACGGATGAACTCAAAAAGAGGTCGAAAGTGTTCAAACACGTGTATCTGTAGCACCAGCACGGCTGGCGTTAGAGAATCGGCGGTCACGCCGATGAGAGTTCCTGTGCATGTCTAGATCCAAGCCCACAATCAAACACCCGCTCCAGCATTCGTTTCGGCTTTCAGTTTAGCTCGAAAATCCAAAGGAAATTTGTTCAAGGAAAAGTAATCGCAAGGCTATCTTCCCCTCAAGCATAGCCGCGAGCAACGGAGCTGCGCTGCTCTTTCCCACTCGAGGGAAGTGGCGCAGTTGGGGGAGTAACGCGCAATTTTCGCAGATGGTAACAGCAAAGTAAATAATTTTTATTAACTAAATCATTCGCATTTGCTGGAACGCAAATCAATATTCTTGGACCTTTAGAGTTTGTTTCGGAAGAACAGCGTAGCCGATGCCGGCCATCTCGTGGCTGGCTGGATGGGTAGCGGGTCTCTCTGTGCCAAACAAACCCGGCCGTTTCCGCTTTGAGGCAATAACTACAGAATAACTATAACTTAGAGTAATCAATTAAAATAATTACTGGTGTCTTCGTTGTAGAAAAGATCAAGTTTTCCTTGAGCAGGCTCTGCCGCTTCTATATATCGCATGTGCCCGAGCAGCAGTCTTGATTGCCGATTGTCGCGTGCATCGAACTTTTTTGACTCGGTGCAGTCAAAGAAACTTCACTGTATTCATTCATATAAAGAGAAACAAATTCTTTTACACTTATCCCTTGTGAGTAGGTCTCCTAATCTGCCGAGCCAAGCTGGGCGTACGTATTCTCTTGGCTGTGTGTCTAATCTGAATCTATCAGTGTCCTTGGTTGTTCATTTTCCATGGGAAGAACAACGGGGAAACATGTGAAATACAAGCTACGGCAGATTGTATTATATAACACTTCTGGTTCAACTCGCGGAAAAGAAAAGTTTGGAGTAGCATAAATGACAGCACCCTCGCCAACTTCCAGACGGTGAATAAACAGTGAATAAGCTTGGAGATGAATACCTGTGCGATTATGAAGTTCACAAGCATAAAAATACACATGCACGACGTCATGTACAATTTCCATTGGTATTTTGTGTAGTTATGCAGATATATAGAGTGCCAAAAAGACGCGCATATATATTTATTGCATACATGTACAATAAATATATATATATTATACATACAATAGATACATATGTGCGTCCTTTTTGGAGCAGGCATTACATATATTAGCATAATATATATATATATATATATATATATATATATATATATATATA
>NW_013549512.1:0-7281 GCF_000499425.1 Eimeria acervulina | reverse complement strand
ATATATATATATATATATATATATATATATATATACGTATATCATATGTGTAAATATATGCACTGCACTTAAATGTACATGCATTCCATTTCACGCTTTTATGGATGGTAGTCTGACCCCAGTGCGCTTTTGCATCGTATGGGTTAAATGATTGTTAATACAAGTTCTAATGGTTGTAGCGAATTGCTGTTTGACTTCCTTTTCGAATTTATCTGCTTCATTATTTTGTAGTCCTTCCACCACTAAACTCCAATTTTTACTGCTTTGTTGAATCGCTGCTGCCCTGCCGAAAGATCGGGACGCGGTCGTCCTCTTTGTTTGCAGATACACTGCTCTTTGATTTGCATTGTTTTTGTCTTGCCATGCAAAGACGGATATTTTGTCTCTCTAACAGTTGCAGTTGGGTGAAGAGGGAGAATAAATGACTGTTTGTCTGCCTAGCAGTTACAGTTTGGTGTAAAGTAACTTCAAGCGTACCTTAAAATACTGCTGACGTCTTATCCTCTAGCTCAGACTGATCTCACAAGCAATCAGCAGATACAGCCTCAAGCCTTCCATAACTGTATAGCGAAGCACGAATTACAAATTTCTGCTTCTCCTGTAAAGCCAGAGAAATAAATAGTAATCGTATTGAAAAGCAGAAAAGGAATACAAGTTTGGGCTTGTTGGTGCACTGATCTTCACCTTCACGCACATTTTAATGTTCGCTTGCACCCCCTGGCTTTGCGAAATTGCTGCACTTATTATTATAATTGTTGCTTGTCTCCGTTCATTCACAGTGTCGTATTCAACTGTGGCCTTTGGTACATATATATATAGCCATAATTATATGCATAGTTATTATTCATAGTATATAAGGCAACATTCTATCACTTTAAATGCAAATATCATCCCCTTGCAACCTATATATATTATATATATATGTATATTTATGTATAGGCATGTCCATAAACATATGTTAACATGTTATATATATTATGTGAGACATTATTCTCCCACTGTTAGTGCAAATATTAGGCAGATAAAACCTGAACAAAGCCTACAAAGACGGGAAAACTACACCTAAGGAGAATCGCCGACGAAAAAATACATGAAGAAGGCAGCAGCAGCTGCTCGTTCTTCCTTGCTGTTTTCGCTGGTGTTGTATTGCGCATTTGATCACCTGGATTTCGTTTGCGAACAGGTTTATTCCTTACTCTAATTTTATTCTTATTTTCCTCGTTTCCCACTGTGCAGTGGCGCTTCTGACACCCGCTACAGGGAAGTCGATATATTGGTGCGTTCAGTTGTTGTGCATGGAATCAATTAAGAATTAAGCGAATCCAGCACACGAGCTCCTTCGTCTTAGAGCAGTGTAGCAGTACGCGAAGAGGTTGAGATAAGCGACAGGAAGAGGCACTAGAGGTGCCTATACAAATGAGACAAAGAAAGACTTTGTGATCATCCGATTAGAGACGCGGGCTGCATTTAAAAGAAGCCAACCTCAAAGCTGCTTCCAGCAAGAGAGACCATAGGGCGACTGTAGCAGATTCTGTTTGCAGCTGTGTATTTGTATTGCGTGTGCGACGGGAGGCTACAAACGGCTGTATAAGAGCGTCGGTGCATAAATAAGAGGGACCTGAATGCACTTCCATGTACTTCTGCTCCTCTCTTTGCCTTGAACATTACTTACAACGAGATGCGAAGCAATCTACGAGAGAGAGGTTCCTCTCCGCATCAGCATTAACCTTACGCCTGTCTGCTGCTGTACCCAGCACGCCCGATGACAGGAGGAAGTCTTGCAAAATGCTGCCGATATATATTAATATTTAAATTTCGCTCAACTCTGCTGCATCTCACAAAGAACCTCTGCTAATATGAAGGATTGTCTTTATAGCTGAGATCAGGCAGGAGGCGGCTGACGCACCTGCTGCGCATATCCACAGTACATTATGCTTGACTTAATAGCACATACCTACGTAAAGCTTACAGCTAAACTTGTGCCACAAACTACCACACATTAGATGCACAACTCTTATTTAACATTTCTAAGCGCTAGCTGCACAGCTGGTATAAAACAGATGTGAACACCTACTTGTACACATTGGCTATGCAGATTGCACTGGAAACGTGTATATCAGCAAAACGTCATAATGCGTGTCCCATGGAGAAACATCCACTCCCGTTTCTCCCTTTTCTCCCTTTTCAACACAGCTTTCAGCTCTAACTTGCGCTGGAAGATGGCTCTGCATCGCTGCAGTACTTACATCTGCTGTTCTTGCCGTGGTCGCCTCCTGCATTCATTCTAACGGCGCTGCTATACAGCTCGCATATTCAAGTTATATATTTCCAATGCAACAGCAACCGCGAAACAAGGGGGGAAATATGATGCAAGATATGTGGGTTGCTCCCTGGTTCGGTTGACACTTTTGCGCTGTACCTCCTGCACGGTACATATACAAGGGCATTGTAAGAAGCAACTAACATGCACGCATTCAGTTGAACGAGAAGAAACCCCTATATTGAAATAAGTAATAAGGAGGAAACAGCAAGTACATAGGAGACGCCTCCCGTGCAGCAGCGAGCAGTTAGTTCGTGGGCCCTGCTAAGCAGATTCCCGTAACAGGGCCCTCAGGCACAAGTTGTGCGTTTCCTTTTGTCTTCTGTTCAATAAATCGCTTTCTTAGGAGATAGACAAAGAATCTGATGGACCTGAGACGTTCATAGAGAGCTAATAAAGATTAAATGCCCCCTAATAGCTGCTCATATTTACACGTAAAACAGCAAGAAACACGTGGGGGCGCAGCTAAGTAGGAAGCGATGCTGTTGTGAGTTGAGGCAGCGCTGGAGGTTGGCCGCTGTTTCTCGTTCATTGCTCTTATATGCAGTGCAGTGGAGGGATTGATGCATGCTTTTTCTGTTTTCTTTTGTTTGAACAGTTTGTTTTGAGAACAATTTTTTCCTTTTCCGTCGAATCAGCTGGCTTCCTCCTTCGGATGGGGGCTCTGCCCGCGATCGTGCGGCAGCCTTCTTTATTTGGGGTGTATCGACGGCAGCAAAGCGATCTTGAGATTGTTATTGAGATATTTCTGAACAGTTTATTCGGATTGGTGTTTTTGTGGCGCGTTTCCTCGGTTGAGCCGAGGCGCACTGCCGTATTCGACTCGCTGTTTGGTCTTTTGTTCCCAGTTTCCGTACGATGATGAGGGGTCTTATTGGTTTGTCGTTTGTCTTTTGCGTTTCTTTTTTATGCGCATTCGCTCGCCATGCTGCTGCTGAGGGCTCAGGCGGCTCAGCCTTGCCTGAGCTCCCCGGAACGGACCCCGACGCCGATGCAGAGTTTCGTGGGCGGTATCAAACAGGCACTTCTTCTTGGAAGCCCGGATACCTTTTGGAATTGCGTGGCTTGCGGGAGCATTGGCGTGATAGAGCTCATGTGCATTTCTATGGACGCACCTGCGGGCACAACCACCCGCGTCGGCGACAGGTAGTCATGCGTTTGGGGGCCCTTGACTTGAACAGTGTGTTAGCAACGGACAGTTCCCAGCTTTCCTTTCTGCTGTACACACGCTGGCTCATTGAGGCATACTGGCGGCGTATAGTGCCCCACTACTTCCTGGAGCCTGCTCCTATCTTTGTGGTTGATTTTGATGGCTTGGGGTGGCGTGCAGCCATTTCAAACATGATGCGGATTCAAAGTATTATTAAGAAAGTAAATTCTGCTTTCCACAGCATCACAGGAAAAGGATGGGCCCGCGCTTTCATTTTAAATCCCCCATCTTGCTTCAGCACTATTTGGAATACAGTTGTATCTGTCGTCAGCTTCCGCGCCCGTGGCGTCGTCATAGTAAAAGACGCAGAAACGACAAGGGAGCTGATCAAGACTGTGGGGGCAGATTGCCTCTGGAAAGGATTCGGGGGACGATCCCAACTCGCGATGGGATCGGGAGTGGTAGAGGAAGCCTTAGATGCTTTCGGTCGTGCTTCTGATGATGCTGTTTTAGACCCCGACGCTTTCCGTCTACCGAGAGAGGCAGAGGACTTTCCTTCACTTGAGGACTTGGAGCAGCTGATACAGAAGGAAGCAGCAGCAGCAGCAGCAGCAGCAGCAGCAGCAGCAGCAGCCAGTGCTTTGACAAACCCAGAGGCAGCAACAGCTGCTGCGGCAGCACTAGAGGCGGCAATGGCTGTGGCAGCAGATACCGCACCACCAGAGGCAGCAGCAGCTGCTGTTGCTGATTTTGCTGCAGCAGCAGCAGCAGCAGCAGCAGCAGCACTCGAGTCACCGGGGAAACCATCTGCCGATGGAGAAGCAGAAGACAGCGGCGACGAGAGATCGACTACAGCGGGTTCAGATGACGAGAACGACCAGTAAAAAATATCTAGCTATTCAGTTTTTCGCTGCTGTTGCCGCTGCTGCTGCTGCTGCTGACGCTGCTGCTGCTGACGCTGCTGCTCCCTCTGCTTCGCATTGGCGAGGAGGCGTGCAGGTGGGAACTACGAGCTGCGGCGGGCAGGGAGGGAAGCGACCTACTCCAGCAATAATGATAAAAGGGAAAAAAGGAAAAGGGAATACCTTTATGCAGACCGTTTCAGAGGCTCCCCCTGTTGCTGCTGCACACAGCAGCGAAGGATGAGGCGGAGGCCCCGGGGCCCCTACAGCAGCAGAAGCAACGCAAAGAGTTAGCAAATGACAGCGGCCACGTGCATGCGGTAGAAGGAATGTGTGCAGGCTGGGCCTGCTGAGGTTCGGGTGTACGCATGCAGCTGCGTGCATGCGCATGCAAATGCATGCCGAGAGTACAGACGAAAATGTCTGGCTGCTTGCATCTGCGTGCTCCTTTTTCATAGTAAATTTGTACCAGCACGTGGAAGCGTAGCGATTTGTTGCGGTGGAGGCGAAAGAAAATTAAATAGAATGCAGACTGAACCGCTGGGGGAGCAAGTGTGCCTTCTCCTGTGGCTGCGGTGTACCGACAGCTCTTTGGCCTTTTTGTTTTCGACGGAGAGAGTGAGAGGCGCAGCTGTTAAAACGCTCAACGGGGGATATTCAGAGCTCTAAAGGTAACAGCAGCAAACAGCAGCAGCAGGCAGCAGCAGTAAACAGCAGCAGCACGCAGCAGCAGTAACTGCAGTAGATATTACCGCAACGCCGACAGGAACTCTGTACGAACGAGCATAGAAGCAGAGGAACAGATTAAGAAAGAACAAACAAAATTAGGGGCATGCACTAGGGGCATGCAATATGATAATAATACTGAGGACGGGCACAAGTCTGGTAGTAAACAGGAAAGATGAAACCAGAGAAAGATCAGAACAGGCAGACAAACACAGAAATAGAAAAGACAGTGGAGTATAAAACAAGCAAACACGAAAAGCAATGACGCACTGAGGCCTCTGCATGCAGCAGCTGCATGCATGCAGTAGCTGCATATTGATGCAGCAAAAGTAAAGAGGCATACACGGAAGAGACTGACAGTGAAAGTGAAGCCAGAAAGAGGGAGAGACGAAATAACGAAAAGGCGAGATGGAAGAATAAGGAGGAGAGAAAACAGAGAGGCAGTCGTAAGCTACAGAGATGCTGCCTGGTGGACGGGCATGCGTCTTCTACATAGAGCATAGCATAAGGGAATAATAAATAACTAAGTAAATAAATTATATATACTATAAATAATGTAAACTATATATTACATATACTGCCTCGCGCAGCCATAGGAGCAGAGCTGCATCTGTAATTAAAAAAAATGGTATGCGGTTTGTAAGCCGTTGAAAAGAGTTTATAGGAGACATGCCGAGGTGAGCTGTACGTACACCTGAGGTGTATGTACACCTCAACGCAGGCAATTAGTCTTCAGGCACAGTGAGAGGAACTGCGCCCTCTTCAGTTACGAGAAGAGTGTGCTCCTGGAGCCACACAGTAGCAGTAAAGACAGAGACACAAAAATATATATAAAGAGACGCAACAAACAAAGACAGCGAAGATATATATTAATGCACGGACGCACAAAACGCCAGCTGCAGCAGCTGCGGTGCTTGTATTAGAGGGAGCAGAGATTTAGCAGAACAGCAGCAGCAGCGGCAGCAGCAGGTGGATCAGCAGCAGCAGCAGCAGCAGCAGCAGTAAGAAGTCTGACGAATTGAGCGCAACGGCCGCAGTCCTGTGTAACGACAGTCCATCCATCGCTCCAGCAGCGGATGTCTCCGCTGCCTTCGGTAAGAATAGGTTCTGCAGAGGACAGAGAAGAAGAAAATAAACAAACTTTTGTTATTTTTGCTTGTTTTCGTTTGATTGCCTCTACGCAACAAAACAGGCCAAATCCATGCAAGGGTGCTGTTCATATAAACAAATATACAGTATTACTTGCACAAAAGAATTTGTTTACAAACAAACAATTAAGAAGAAAAAGAGAAAGATACGCGAGACAGAAGAAGGTGATGAAGACAACTTCCATCGAACCGATACAGACAAGCACACCCTGTTTATATTAATACTATTATTATAAATAAATAAATTTATTTTATCATTATTACTATTATTGTTCATTTGCTTAGCGGATTATTTAACAGAGAACTGAACATAAAGAACATCATCTCGTTTGTGTTTGCAGTGCTTTTAAAGTGAATGTATTTAAACTACTGTATTATTGTTTATTCTATTTACTCTATTTTGTATGCATTTTATTTGTTGTATTTGTTTGCCGCCTGCATTAATGCCATTCATCACGTCTACAAAATAATAGTTTATCTTTTTACATTATTATTCCTTTGACTTTCTTTTTAGGCTTATAGACAGAAAACTATAGAAGAATATTTTCTGCTTTTCTTTGTGCACACTGTTCAATGCGTTTTATTTACACAATATAAAGTATGTATTTATAACTTAATTAAACAAATTAAACTAATTAAACAAGAACACAAATACAAGAAAAAGCATGAAAAATAAATGCAATTAAAATGATACCAATGGTGAAAGTCTGCCCAACACGAAATACCGCCGTCGCGTCGTTTGCTGCACATATAAACAGCAGAATATAAATAAATATATATATGTATTAATATATATATATATATATAAGTATATATGCGTATATGTGGTGTGCATACTGTATGCATGGTATCGGAGACGAGAAATACAAAAGGTGAATAAACATAAAAATATGCCATTGTGCATTTTTACGGCAATGCATACATATACATATACAGATACAGATATACATAAATATACATATATACATATACATATACATATATATATATATATATATATATATATAGAGAGAGAGAGAGAGAGAGAGAGAGAGA
>NW_013549513.1:2251-12463 GCF_000499425.1 Eimeria acervulina | reverse complement strand
GCAGCAGCAGCAGCAGCATTGGTGCAGCAGCAGCAGCAGCATTGGTG
The DNA here is from genome assembly GCF_000499425.1 of Eimeria acervulina. Classification (NCBI taxonomy): domain Eukaryota; phylum Apicomplexa; class Conoidasida; order Eucoccidiorida; family Eimeriidae; genus Eimeria; species Eimeria acervulina. The sequence goes on along the minus strand of NW_013549513.1, from coordinate 12,416 downwards.
CAGCAGCAGCAGCAGCAGCCACAGCAGCATTCATGCCGCAGCAGCAACAGCATTGGTGCAGCAGCAGCTGCAGCATTGGTGCAGCAGCAGCAGCAGCCGCATCCATGCAGCAGCAGCAGCATTCATGCAGCAACATGCATGCATTTATGCATGCATGCATACCCTTTGTTATCACTATAGAATGCAAGTGGACATAAAGCCTTAGTGTCTGCTTCTTTATATGAGGCCCCCAAGTGCAGCATAATTTAATGCTGCTGCTGCTGCTGCTGGGAGCAGCAGCAGAATGAAACCGATGAATAAGAAGGATGGCTGTAGGTTCTGTAGACCTCGGAGGTGTATATACACTCTAAGTGCTGTCTGATTAAAAAGGAGACAGTTTGCTTCTACTGTCTCCTTTTATAAAGGAGACAGTTTGTCTCCTTTGTCTCCTTCTATAGAGGAGACACTCCGTATCTTTTGTCTCCTTCTATGAAGGAGACAGCTTGTTTGTCTTGTCTACTTCTTTAAAGGAGACAGCCTGTTTGTCTTGTCTGCTTCTTTAAAGGAGACAGCTTGTTAGTCTTGTCTGCTTCTTTAAAGGAGACAGCTTGTTAGTCTTGTCTGCTTCTATAAAGGAGACAGCTTGTTAGTCTTGTCTGCTTCTGTAAAGGAGACAGCTTGTTTCTCTTGTCTGCTTCTATAGAGGCAGCAGCTTGTTTGTCTTGTCTGCTTCTACAGAGGAGACACTCCGTATCTTTTGTCTCCTTCTATGAAGGAGACGCTCTGTCTATTGTGCCTTTAGTCTCTTTCTATAAATGAGACAATTTGCTTCTCTTGTCTGCTTCTATAAAGGAGACAGTTTGTCTCCTTTGTCTCCTTTTATAAAGGAGACAGTTTGTCTCCTTTCTCTTCTTCTATGAAGGAGACACTCCGTATCATGTGTCTCCTTTTATAGAGGAGGCACTCTGTCTCTGTTATTTCTCTTGTCTGCTTCTTTGAAGGAGACAGCCTCTTTCTTTTGTCTCCTTTTATATAGGAGAGACTTTGTGTGTCTTTTACCTCAAATTATTTGTCTTTAAGAGGAATATTAAGTTGTTTTTTGTGTTTTGTTTGTCTCGATTGCTGCATATTTAATTTACATCCCCTTTGTCTCTTCTATTTGTCTCCTTACTTCTGCTCTCGGCCCCTCTTAGTACATCCATTTGCTTCCTTATGCTGAGCTAAACACCTGCTGCAGCTGCAGCTAGCTGCTGCAGCAGGTGGCTGGTGCAGCAAGTAGTTGTTGCAGCAGATGGTGGCTGCAGCATGTGATTGCTGCAGCAGGTGATTGCTGCAGCAGGGTGGCTGCTGGAGCGAGTGGCTGCTGGAGCAGATGTTTGCTGCAGCAGGTGGTTGCTGCACCTGCTGCAGCAAACATCTGCTGCAGCAAACATCCGCCTGCTGTTTATGTGTTTTGTATCGCTCAAAGAGAGAGAAATAATATATATAATAATGAGGCTTGCGGGTTTATTATTTAATTTTCCCCAGGGTTCATCGTACAGAATATACGGCGGCAGTCATACTGATGTCTATACAAGGAACCAAGGGTTTAGGGTTTAGAGTTTAGGGTTTAGGGTTTAGGGTTTAGGGTTTGTGGGTGGCTGCTGACGACTGCAGCGGTGGGGTTGTAGTGACCGCGCAGGGAGAGAGGAGTAAAGAGAAGCTGTAGGGTTTGTTTGCTTTGTTTAAAAGAGAAAAAAGAATATATTAAATATTAAAATTAATTATTTCGATAAACAATGACAGAAAAAAAAGAAAATGCTGCAGCACGCCGGCGCCGCCGCTGCTGCTGCTGCTGCCGCTACGCCCCACACACAAGGAGAGCTATCTTTCATTCATATTTGTTTGTATTCCTTTGTTTATGTTAATATTATAAACTTTTCTTTTTTTATATCTTTATTATTTAGTTATTTCTTATAAAATGCCTCTATAAAACTCATCTTGTCGCTCTCTCCCCCTCTCTCCGCTGCGCCATTCACCGCCGCCGACACCGGGCGCAAACCCTAAACCCTAAACCCTAAACCCTAAACCCTAAATCCTAAACCCTAAACCCTAAATCCTGAATGTAAAGCCCTAAACATCTATTTTTCGATATATATTTCTACGTTTGTTTTACAGGTATTACCTCTTTTCAGTTCTTTTGCAGCCATTGCATTACCTTAGCAGACCACTGGTGCTATGTTGGCTTTTGAGGTGTACGTACACCTCAACCGCCAGCGCATTGTTTCTTTAGATTTCGCGTCTTTGTTTTGTATTGTGAGGAAGGATAAACAGTTATCTGGCTTTTGTTTACCTTCCCATTCAGCCTGCAGCTGCTGTACAGCTGTCTATACACCGCAAGTGCATATCGGAACTGCGTATACACCTCAAGCCATCTTTCCTTGACTATATCCACAGGTACTACTGCCCCTGCTGCACTCAGACAGCATTTTAAAGGCCCTGACATACACTGGGAGACCACTGTTTCAGCAGCAGCAGCAGCGGCAGCAGCAACAGCAACAGCAGCGCCAACAGCAGCAGCAACAGCAGCAGCAGCAACAGCAGCAGCAGCAGTAGCAACTCTGAGAATTACCTTCATGATGAGGTACAGCAAAAGATATAAACAATAAATACGAATCCTCAGGATACGGAAGAGCCTCGCGGGGCGCATTGTACTGACGCCTTCGCTCCCAACCCTAAACCCTAAACCCTAAACCCTAAACCCTAGCCGTCTGTGCCTTCTTCCTCTTTCTTTCCACAAGTCCTTCAGCTATGCTCTAAACAACAAAGCAGCAGCAAAATTGAATATCTGCTGGCGGATTCCAGCAACATCGACGCCGAGAAAGGCAACAGCAGCAACAGCAACAGCAGCAACAACAGCAACAGCAACAGCAACAGCAACAGCAGCAGCAACAACAACAGCAACAGCAACAGCAACAGCAGCAGCAGCAACAGCAACAGCAGGAGCAGCACCTCGTGCAACCCGATAGAGACGCAAGAAATACAATGCCCACGGCTGCAGCTGAGTCTGTCTCTGGACAGCAGACCCTTCTGACTATGCAGCAGCAGCAGCAGCAGCAGGAGCAGCAGCAGCAGCAGGCCCACCAATCGAGGCAGCAGCAGCACCATCAAAAACAGGAACGCCTGCAGCAACGGCACCAGGAGGACCCGCTAAGTCAGCAGCAGCAGCAGCAGCAGCAGCAGCAGAAAGAAGACAGTTCCACATGGGCAGGGATTGCTCAGGAGATGAGGTTTGAGCAGCGTCGTAGGACGCCGCAGCAACAGCAACAGCAACAGCAGCAACAGCAGCAGCAGCAGCACCAAGAGGAAACGGAGCGCCAGCCGCTGAAGCTGCTGCAACGGCAGATGCAAAAGGAGCAGGAGGCCGAGGAGGAGCAACAGCAGCAGCAGCAGCAACAACAGCAGCAGCCGCAGCTGCTGCTGCCGCGACAGAAGCAGCGTTCACTAGAGAGGTTTTGTCTACGAGAGGCAAGAGCTGCTGCTGCTGCAGAGACACCCGAAGTGATCCCCCGGGCATTGAAGAAGGGGCTTAGTCTGCCTTCCAGCATTGCAGCAGCAGCTCCAGTCCTGCAGCAGCAGCAGCAGCAGCAGCAGCAGTATAAGCAGCACCACAGACAGCGCCGCAAACTCTTGCGCAAAGTGCAGCCACCCAATCTGTCTCCGGCGAAGAGACAGCCAGGGGATAGCTCAGGGAAGATCAAAGGAAAACTGCTGGGAGCAGCAGCAGCAGCAGCAGCAGCAGCAGCAGGTAACTGCCACAAGCAGCAAAGACCACCACAGACAGCAGCAGCTGTCCGCGGTGCAGCGCTGCAATGGGCAGCTCTCGACTCCCCATCACCAGACTGTCTTGCTGCTGCTGTTGGTTCGGAGCAGCAGCAGCAGCAGCAGCAGCAGCTCCTCCTGAGACAGCTGCCAGCAAGACTGGCTCTTCTGCAGCAGCAGCGGCAGCAGAAGCAGCAGCAGAAGCAACAGTCGCTGCAGCAGGCAGGTCAGCAGCATCAGCTCCATGAGTTGCTGCAGCTGCAGACCCAACACCCGCAGCAACTCCAGCATCATCTGCAGCAGCAGCAGCAGCAGCAGCAGCAAATGACGCCTACCTTCTCTGTAGGATCTCTGCGCAAGAAGCCCCCCAGCAGGTGGAAGCGGCCCTCTCCCTTTGGTCTTCGAGTGGACTTCCCAGTGAACCCTTTGCTGCAGCCGCTTCTCCTAGACACGTACGCTTGCTGCTGCTGCTGCTGCTTCTGCTGCTTTTGCTGCTGCTGCTGGTAGTGTTGCTGCTGCTGGTGCTGTTGTTGTTGCTGCTGCTGCTGGTGCTGTTGTTGTTGTTGCTGCTGCTGTTGAGGGGGGAGTGCATTTGCTGCCACTCTGCACAGTGCAAGCGGAAGATGCTGCTGCGGACTGCAGCAGCTGCTGCAGCTGCAGTAGCGGCTGACACGCGTCGTGCAGCCTTGCTGTTGCACCGTGCTGGTGATGCTGCTGCTGCAGATGCTGCTGCAGATCTTGTTGCTGTTTGGTTGCTGCTGCCGCTCCTGCTGCTGCAGTCGATAGAGCTGAATCTGTTGCTGCAGCTGTGGTTGGAGAGGGTATCTGCTTCTGGTGTTGCTGCTGCTGCTGCTGTTTGGTGCTGCAGCAACCCGTTCCTTGACTCCCGCCCCACATATAAAGGCAGCACGAAGCTGTACGAAGTGCATATACAGCGGAAGGGAGAGGAGCTGCTTGAGGACGGGCAGCTGCAGCAGCTGCAGCTGGTGAGGAAGCCTCCGCCGCAACTGCTGCTGCACCATGAACAGCAGCAGCAGCAGGAGCAACAGCTTCTACTGAAGCACGAGAAGCAGCAGCAGCAGCAGCAGCTCTTGGTGCAGCACGAACAGAGCCAGAGGCTCACCCCTTACGGCCTTCTTGCAAAGGGCTCCAGCAACAGCAGCAGCAGCGAAGCAGCAGCAGCAGAAGAGCAGCTCACGGGGCAGCTGTTGCTGCAACACCGTTGCAGCAGCAGCGGAAGCACCGGAGATATTCACCCTAACGGCTGTTGCTGGGTGGACAGCAGCAGCAGCAGCGGATGCAGCTGCAGCAGCAGCTGCAGCAACAGCTGCAGCAGCAGCTGCTGCTGCAGCAGCCTGCAACACCGCTGCAGCGGGAACAGAAGCTTCATCGCAAGTACCCCAACCATTGAGGAGTTGGTGGAGGTTCAGCTGAGGCAGCCAGCAGCACTTTATCTTCCTTGTCAAGCGCTGCAACAACAGCAGCAGCAGCAGCAGTTGCTGCTGCAGCAAGATATGCTGCAGGGCCACGAGCTCTCATTACCACTGGCATACTGCTGCCCTACTACAGATGAGCATGTTGCGTTGCAGCAAAAGCAGCAACAGCAGCAGCAGCAGCTGCTGCTGCTGCAGCAGCAGAGCCCCACATCAGACCGCATGCACCTTCCATCGCCGCTGAGCTCTCGGCTTCAGCAGCAGCACGGAGACGCTACCACAGCAGCAGCGGCAGCTGCTGCTGCTGCTGCTGGGGCGGTGCTCTCTCCCATGAGCAATGAGGACACAATAGGAAGCCCATTCAATATCTCCTGCTGCAGCAAGGGCTCGGTAATGCGCTACGGCAGCAGCTGCAGCAGCAGCAGCAGCAGCAGTAGCCACCCCGAAGCGCTCCATCGAGAAGGCAGCGAGTTAATGGATTTGCTGCACCAGCTGCCGTATTCAGCACAGCAGCAGCAGCAGCAGCAGCAACAGCAGCAACTCTGCGGGAAAAGCAGCAGCTGCTGCTGCAGAGTGGGAGATTGCTGCCGCTGCAGCAGCAGCAGCAGCAGCGGCTGCCAACACTTGGGTAGTGCTGCTTTTTCTGCTGCGGCTCCTTACACAGACCGCAAACAGCTGCTGCTGCAACATGAGCAGCTGCTGCACCAAAGCCGCCCCTTGAATGTTCACACGCCGCAGCAGCAGCAGCACCAACAGCAGCAGCAGCACCATCAACAGCAGCAGCAGCAGCAGCACCAAGTCGAGCAAAATTCCTTGCTGCACAGGAATGCTCTTTCTCTCGATCCATCCAATGAAATGCAGCAGCAGCAGCACCAGCAGCAGAATCAGCAACGGCAGCAGCAGCGGCAAGAACAGCAGCAGCAGCAGTTAACCTTGCTGCAGGATCAACATATGATTTCGCTGCTGTCGGAGGAGCAGCAGAAAGCAAAAGCCATTGCAACGAATTGCAGCAATCTTTCGGCAGCAGCAGGCTAAAGAGCAGCTGGCGAGCACATGACGCCGCCGCACTGTGGGGTGCTGACAGCTGGGATTTGCGGGGCTCCCACACGTGCTGCAGCAGCAGCAGGTTCGGCACCTGCAGCAGTGGCAACAGCAGCAGCAGCAGCAGAAGCAGCAACAGCACCGGCAACATTAACGCTTCACCTTTAGACAGAACTATCTCCAGCTCAGCTCCTGCTGCTCTTGGTCACTACAGCGCCTTCTCCTGGGGGAGCGCGGAAACAGCAGATCTTCAACCAATTGGTAGCAGCAGCAGCAGCAGCAGCAGCAGCGAGAGCAGCAACGGCAGCAGATGCTGCCCATCTCACAAACGGCCCCTAGCCAATAGCGCAGTCGTCAGCCCCACTAGCCCCACAGGGTTTGCTGCAGCTCCCGAGGGATCACGTGCTGCTGTTTCTGCAGCAGCAGCTCCTGCTTCTGTTCCTGCTGCTGCTGCTGCTGCTCCTGCTGCTCCTGCTGAAGCAGCACCAGCCCCCAGTGTTCCCAGCTTTTGGAAGTGGCCTGGGGCGCTGCTGTTGGGGTCTCTTTTATTTCCTAAAGAAGAAGAGAAAAAAGCAGCAGAGACAAATACAGTGAGATCATGTGACGCAGCAGCAGCAGCAGCAACAGCAGCAGGGACAGCAGCAAATGAAGCAGCAACAGTAGCCGCAAAAGAATCTTCTCAATCTGAAGCTGCTGCAGTGCCCAAAGAATCAGCAGCAGAAGATCAGGGCAGCAGCAACAACTCGATCCAGCAGGGCGACAATTGGGAAGACCCGATGGGAGTGCAGCAGCAGCAGCAAGAGCAGCAGCAGCAGCAACACCAACAGCAAGAGCAGCAGCAACAGCAACCAGGAACATTTCAAGTCCAGCAGCAAATGGAGCAGCTTCAAAATCCTCTTGGGGCTGCATCTGGATATCCTGATACTCTCTACGAACCTGTGAAGCAGCAGCAGCAGCAGCAGCTGGTGTTCTTGCAGCAGCAGCAGCACGCTCCTGCCACCCACGAGGGAGCTTCTGCAGCATCACCACAGCAGCAGCAGCAGCAGCAGCAGCAGCAGAACTCACTAGAAAATACCCAAGTAAAAGAAGGGCCTAGAAGCCTTTCTTCTAGGGATTGCAAAGGCGACGAACTGCTGCAGTTGCAGCAGCAGCAGCAGCTACAGGAACAGCAGCAGGTAATGCCGCAGCAGCAGGCAGGGCAGGAGCGACAGGAGTTGGAGCACGAGCAGCAGCAGCAGCAGCAGCAGCAGGCGGGGCAGCAGCAGCAGCAGGTGGAGCAGCAGCAAAAGCAGCAAGCTGAGGCCTTCCTCAGTGGGAACGATCACAACAGGTACAACAGTCCTTGGCAGCAGCAGCAGCAGCAGCAACAGCAGCAGCAGCAGCAGATAAACGCAACAGAAGGCCCACTTAAGATTATGCTGCATCCCGCAGGAGACGCAGATACTGTTGATGGCTTTGAGGGAAGGGATGATTGCTTGGAGTCTGCTGCTGTTGCTGCTGCAGCAGCAGCAAGCAGCAGCAAATGCCCACAGTATTCTCTTGCCCAGCTGCTACACTGGAGAGGCTCCACAGCAGCAGCACCAGCAGCAGGAAGCAGGGGTGCTGCTGTTTTTGCGGGTGACGGGGGTTCTGCTGTTGCTGCTGCTGCTGCTGTTGCTGGTGCTGCTGCTGGAGGTCTGCGCTTCACAGTAGAGACGCCGCGAGCAGCAACAGCGCCCTGCAGTCACTCATCGTCTGGTGCTGCTGCATGCTGCAGTGAGGCCCTGCAGCAGCAGAAGCTTCGCTGGCAGCACTTGGGTGGTGTGCAGCAGCAGCAGCAGCAGCAGCAGCAGCAAAGGAGACGCAGCGACGTTGGGGCTTTCCGGCGTCTCTCCTCTCTCTCTGGGAGAAGAAGCCAGAAGGAGTTGCTGCATTCAAAGGGTTCTTTAAGGGGCAGCTCAGCAAAACAAAGCGTCATTACACCCCCCAGAAAATCTGCTGCTGCTTCTGCTGCTGTTGCTGCTGCTGCTGCTGCTGCACCTGGTGCTAAAGGAATACCGGCTGCCCACAACAAGGTGTCCCCATGGCAGCAGCGGCAGCTCGCACAGCAGCAGCAACAGCAACCACAACAGCAGCAGCAGCAGCAGCAGCTGATGGTGATGATGATGCCGCCTCAAGAGCCTGAAGCTGACGTAGCAGCGGCACCTGCAGCAGCAGCTCATAGTGTAGACGGCGTTGCTGCTGCAGCAGGAGAAGGGAGAGAGAATTTAAGCGAGCAGCAAATAAGAGACAAGAATTGGCTCTCCTCCGCTGGGGTGTCTCTCCAGGTCCCCTCCTGCAGCAAAGAGCTGTTGAGCTTCCAAAGCGATCCCCACAGCCCCACAGGCAGCAGCAAAAGGGACGTGCAGAGCACCCCAGAGATCTCTGCGCAGCAGCAGCAGCAGCAGCAGCGGGAAGAGCAGCAGCAGCAGCAGCAGGAGCCGCAGCAACCGCCTGAGGCTGCATGCATTGAATCCCGTTTTCTGGGGCTGTCGGACTCTGCTGTGCTCTTGTGGAGAGCTGCTGCTCTTCAAGAAGACATCAAAACGAAATCAAAGACAACAGAAGACATACAACCATCCCCCAAGGGGCTTCCCTCCCCTGCTGCTGATGCCCTGGGGCCCCCCACCCTCTGCCCTGGTTCTGCAGCAGCACTAGGAGCAGCAGGAGCAGCAGCAGGAGCAGCAGCAGGAGCAGCAGCAGGAGCAGCAGCATCAGCAGCAGCAGTACCTGCTGCTGCTGATGCTGCTGCTGCTACTGGTCAGTCTGTGGCAGAAGAGACTCTGCATTCTGCTGCTCCAGATGTCTCTACCTCCCTCGGGTCTCCTCAGGAGACTGCAGCACTGACTGCTGCAAGCACAAATGTTGAGGGGCCCCCGGGGCCCCTTGGGGGCCCCCCTTGTACATCGCCTATATCTCCTCCATTTCCTGACAGCAGAAGGCCACGCACGCTAGCAAGAGAATATGTAGATTTCTTATGCTCTACAAGCATCATTGAGGCTTCTCTGCTGTCTCCTCAGCCTCCCCTATCTCCTGCAGCTGTTCAGACACCCCCAAGGGACCCATTAAGCCAGCAGCTGCTTCGTACTGAAGGTGTTTACCTTGCGGGCCCTTAGCTGGGCTCAAAGGAGACACATAAAGAGACAAGAAAGCAAAACTAAAAGAAAAACTACATCCCTTAAGACAGCTAAGGATATCTCCTCTCTATTATCCAAGACAGTTGCTTCATCTACAGGCACTGCCTCATCAGCTGCTCGCCATACACCCCAAATATTATATAAACATTTTATACACCTCAAGGCCTCAGGGGCTGTCTTATAAGCAAGGCGGCATCCTGCGGGCCCTACGCTGAGACGCTACCCAGGGCCCCCCTTCAGTGCAGTATAGGGGCCCCCCACTCTACTGTGGGGGGCCCCAGGGGCTCCCAAAAGTGCAGTAAGGGGGGCCCCCTTCAGTGCATTAAGGGGGGCCCTAGGGGCCCCCATAGTGCCCTAAGGGGGGCCTTAGGGGCTTCTGCAGGGCACTTGTTGCTATCAGATGTGGATGAGAAGGGAAGAAAGAAATCTTCTTTGGGGGAGCTGAGCTGTGCGTACACCCCAATATGACTTGCAAAGGCTAGAAACGGCCCGAGAGGCAGCAGAAGTGCTGCCTCCTGCAGCAGTTGCAGCTGCTGCAGCAAGGGAACTTGCAGCAAGGGCAAACAAACAATACTGCTGAACCGCAGCAACAGGACACGCCAGCAATATCCTAACCGTAAGCTGGGGTTCTCGATTTGAAAGGGGCACCGCCTGTCTCCTTGCTCTCGCCAACTCTGCTGCTGCTGCTGCTGCTGCCCAAGCTGCACCCGCTGCAGCAGCAGCAGCAGCAGCAGTAGCTGCAGCAGCTGCAGCAGC
>NW_013549513.1:0-2151 GCF_000499425.1 Eimeria acervulina | reverse complement strand
TGCACCCGCTGCAGCAGCAGCAGCAGCAGCAGCAGTAGCTGCAGCAGCTGCAGCAGCGACACTAGGGAACTTTTTGGGCTGCAGCATTTGTAGCGGCAGCTCCAGGGACAGTTGCAGCAACGGCATAAGCCACCGCCGCAGCATCAGCAGACGCAGTTGCAGCTGCAGCTGCGGAGAGCGCAGCAAGGGAAGCAGCAGCAGCACGAGCTGATGCAGAGTAATGAAAACTCCAGCGGGACTAGCGCTGCAGCAAGAGCAGCAGCAATGACAGCAGCGCTGCATCTCAACAGGTTAGCCGCGAATACGTGGCTTTATCTACTCACGAGTAAACAACCTATCCGTAACCCCAGGGACATGCATATATTGTTTGTTAGTTAGAGGCAACAGACAGCCCTCTCTCTATGAGCCTTAATAACCATACACTGCAGCCTTCAAGAGCACAGACAATGATTATGTTTATAGTTCTTGCCCTTCAGCCAAACGTAGTTGAGTCACTGCCGCTTCGGCTGTTATCGCTGCTGCTGCTTCTGCTGCTGCTACTGCTTCTGCTGCTTCTGCTGCACCTGTTGCTCGCCCTCGAGATGCATTATTGCTGTTGCTGCTTCTGCTGCTGCTGGTACGGTGCTGTTTGCTGCTGCTCATGCCCATGAGGGGCTTCATCACGTGGCTGCATCATTTATATTAGCTAGAACAACAAACGAAACTGCATAAACAAGAAAGCTGCAGCAAGGCCCACATGGCAGGCAGAGCAGCAAATAAAGTATAAGCACCCTCTCTCCTGAACTCCCTTTACTGCCACTAACTCAGAATCATCTTCGTAAGGAGAGGCCTTAGGGATTATAAATAATAATAGTCCATATAACGCCTCGTCTATCAGTTGTTACAAGCGACAGGTGCAAGAGATGAGGCCCCCTTTGCCCCTTCTGCCCGTCCTCTAGCTAAACGCAAGAAGTAAGCAGCATACACCAGGTCTCTTGTTCATTAGCAAGCCGTGGTGTATACTAAGCAACGTTTTTATTCAACAGCTATATAGGCAGCAAGCTACGGATGTGGGCCCCAGTTGAAACTCATTAAAGAGACAACTTAACAAGCTATTCAACAGCAAAAAGAAAGCAAACAAACAAGGCAATACAATACGGGCACCGGGGATCGAACCCGGGATCTTCTGCGTGTTAGGCAGACGTCATAGCCACTAGACCATGCCCGCGAACGCCTGCATCCCCATTTTGTTTACCATACATTTCATGGGTACATTGAGCTATCTATATATTGCTGCTGCCGCGCATAGACACACTGAGCTGTCACAGACAATCCTCCTAACTGAGGCAGTCACAGTCTTCATCTGGGGTAAATAATGGCTTTCTTCATGTAATAAAAAAAGCAAACAAAGGCTGCGATGAAGCAGCACTGGGGCTCGAACGCGGGGCTGTCGGTTATCGCATCTGTGGAGGCAGTTTATATAGTTAGATGGCGAGGAAATGCAACATAGTTGTTCTTTCTACCTTCTAGTTGTTAATGCTGTTGTTGTTGCTGCGGTCTCCTGTGGTGGTGCTGCAGCTGCTGCTATCTAGTTATTTTTCCCGTTTCTAATTGTTTGTGTTTATCCTGCATTCAAGATGCTTCATACGCGCGTCAATATCCCTACTCAAGTAATATGCCAAGGGTTGCAGACGCACTCATATGAAGTTGATAGTACTCCATGTGTTATGGCTAGGGCTCCTGGAAGGTGTGGGCAGGCTACTGCCTGTTAGCCACTAATGTATCGCTTTGCATTAACTCAGACAAATATGCATGGATCCTCTCTTTCTTGTCGCCCTTCCTTAGTGTGGGGGAAGGAAGAAACTTGTATGAAAGGGTCTTGTCTGTAATCCAGCTATGTGGATGCAAGTAAATAAAACACCTAGCCAGCAGCCAGCAAGTAAGATAACTAGCTAGCTATCCAGCTGGATAACCTAGTTTGTCTGTTATTTACACACCCAGATTGTTAGACAAGGATACATGTGTCCGGGTGAAGCATTACTGATATTCCTGCATATACAATTACAAAGGGAACGAAATGCAGACGACTTCATACGGGCACCGGGGATCGAACCCGGGATCTTCTGCGTGTTAGGCAGACGTCATAGCCACTAGACCATGCCCGCGACCACG
>NW_013549514.1:76445-77572 GCF_000499425.1 Eimeria acervulina | reverse complement strand
AGCGCGTTGCGGGGGCCCCCGTTCCCTGTTCGACTCTTTACCAGGGTTTGCATTCTCTTCGGAGCAGCGGGAGCTCGGTGCCTGCCTCGTCTGGAGCTCTTAGCTGCTGCTGCTGCTGCTGCTGCTGCTGCTGCTGCTACGACCGCGAAGCAGCAGCGCAGCAGCAAGAGACGAGAACGTAACGGGTTCAGAGGGCCGTGAATTTGTAGGGGCAGTTGCTGCTGCTGCTGCTGCTGCTGCGGTTGCTGCTGCAGAACTGTGTGGCTACTGCAATCGTCGCTATTGCTGCTGCTGCTGCTGCAGCACGAGACGCCGCAGCAGCAGCAGCTTTGTTATCCCCCTTATTAGTGTGGCTCAGACTACTCCCACTAGGGAACCTATGCAAGCGGCAGCAGCAGCAGCAGCATAAGCAGCAGCCCAAGCAGCAGCACAAACAGCAGCAGTAGTGGCAGCAGCTGCAGCAGCAGCAGCAACAGCAGCAACAGCGGCAGCATTGGGCTCCCTGGCGATCAGTCACAGGGTCTGTAGCCGCTGCATGCGCATTTTATTCGCCAGCAGCTGCAGCAGCTTAATCAGCAGCAGCAGCAACTTAGCAGCAGCAGCAGCAGCAGCTTAATCAGCAGCAGCAGCAGCTTGATCAGCAGCAGCAGCAGCAGCAGCAGCTTGATAATAATCAGCAACAGCAGCAAGAGCAGCAGGAGGAGCAGGAGGAGGAGGAGCAGCAGGAGCAGCATTGAGGATGAGGGTGCATCTATCGTCGGACGAAGTAAATGTGCTGCTGCAGCGGTATCTACTTGAGAACGGTTATATACACTCAGCGTTCGCTTTTCAGGCAGAAGCAAACATACAAAGAAACCCTTTCTGGGTGTCTCATCAAGAGAAGCTGCCGCCAAATGCTTTAATATCTTTCTTACAGAAGGCTTTGTTATTTATTTATCTTGAGTATCATACAGATGTAGAGACAGGAGACAGAGTGCAATGCGAAGAACCCTTTAGCTTATTTAGGAGACATGAGTGCTGGTATAGAGGAGACAGTGCAGATCCCCCGCCTGCTGCTGCTGCTGCTGCTGAAGTTGCTGCTGCTACCGCTGCTGCTGCTGCTGCTGCTGCAGCAGCAGCGGCTACGC
>NW_013549514.1:73188-76345 GCF_000499425.1 Eimeria acervulina | reverse complement strand
TGTAGCCGCTGCATGCGCATTTTATTCGCCAGCAGCTGCAGCAGCTTAATCAGCAGCAGCAGCAGCTTAGCAGCAGCAGCAGCAGCTTAATCAGCAGCAGCAGCAGCTTGATCAGCAGCAGCAGCAGCAGCAGCAGCTTGATAATAATCAGCAACAGCAGCAAGAGCAGCAGGAGGAGCAGGAGGAGGAGGAGCAGCAGGAGCAGCATTGAGGATGAGGGTGCATCTATCGTCGGACGAAGTAAATGTGCTGCTGCAGCGGTATCTACTTGAGAACGGTTATATACACTCAGCGTTCGCTTTTCAGGCAGAAGCAAACATACAAAGAAACCCTTTCTGGGTGTCTCATCAAGAGAAGCTGCCGCCAAATGCTTTAATATCTTTCTTACAGAAGGCTTTGTTATTTATTTATCTTGAGTATCATACAGATGTAGAGACAGGAGACAGAGTGCAATGCGAAGAACCCTTTAGCTTATTTAGGAGACATGAGTGCTGGTATAGAGGAGACAGTGCAGATCCCCCGCCTGCTGCTGCTGCTGCTGCTGAAGTTGCTGCTGCTACCGCTGCTGCTGCTGCTGCTGCTGCAGCAGCAGCGGCTACGCAACAGCCGCAGCCACTCACTCCAAAGGGAAATGCTACCAGCAGCACAAACGTCGCGCAACAGCAATTGCATGCGCTGCAGCAGCAGCAGCAGCAGCAAACTGCTGCCACACGCAGAGGTAGCGTAGCTAGCGCGGACCTGAATCTGCAGCAGCAGCAACACCATGCAACTGCAACAGCAACTAATGCAGCTGCGGCTGCAGCAGCAGCAGCAGCAGAAGGAAGCGCCGGTCTGCCCTGCTCAGGCTCAGCAGCCCCCATACCTGAAGCTGCAGCAGCAACTGCAGCAGCAGAAGAAGAGGGTGCAGCTGCAATGCGCTGCAGACGAGCTGGACATAAAAACTCCCGAGGAAAAAAGAGAGTCGTAAGCCCTTGCTGCTGCTGCTGCCGCTGCTGCTGCTGCTGTTGAGTGCTGTTGCTGATGTTGATGTCTTTGCTTGCTTTATTGCTGCTGCTACATTTGTTGCGCCGGTGTATGTGCTGCTGCTGCTGCTGCTTCCTGCCGGCCCTGTTGCTGCTGCTGATTGCCAATGCTGCTGCTGCTGCTGCTGCTGCTGCTGCTGCAGAGGTTGGGGAGTCGCGCTGCTGCGCTGCCGCTGTCTGCTGCTTGCGCGTCGTGGGAGAGCGCAGCAACAGAAGGAGAGGAGTCGCTGCTGCTGCATGAAGGGCCTGAGGACGCTGCAGCAGACCTTTCTGCTGCAGCAGCAGCAGCTGCTGCTGTGGGGTCTCCAGCAGCAGCAGCAGCAGCAGTGTCGCTGGAGGCAGCTGAAAGCGCACAAGTGAAGACAGCCCCCGGGGAGAGCAGCAGCATGCAGCTGAAGTCTGCTGCTTCCGTTTCTGGTGCTGCTGCAGCAGCAGGAGGAGCAACAGCAGCAGGAACAGGAGGAGGAGGAGGAGGAGCAGCAGCAGCAGCAGCAGTGGACGAGGATACGATTCTTGTGGGGCCCCCTCTGCATGCATTTGAAGAAAGAGTTGCTGTTAATGATTTGCTGCGGCTTGCTGAATGCTCTGACGTCGGAGAAGCAGGTGCTCTTAGCGAATGGAGCCCCGTAGACCCCCAGCTGATTGTTACCAAGTAAATCTGCTGCTGCTGCTGCTGCTGCTGCTGCTCTTGCTGCTGCTGCTGCTGCTGCTGTTGCTCTTGCTGCTGGTGTTGGTGCTGGTTCTGGTGATGTTGCTGATGCTGCTGCTGTTGCTGCTGCTGCTGATGAGGGTGTCATTTGGTTGCATCGAGGTTTGCTGCTGAAACTGTTGCTGCTGCTGTTGCTGCTGTTGCTGCTTCGCTTGCTGCGGAAGCATGCGTTGGCTGTTTCTACTACCGCTGCAGCAGCAACAGCAGCAGCAGCAGCAGCAATAGAATAACATGTGCCGCACTACACACAACACCACCAGCACCATCAGCAGCAGCAGCAGCACTACCACCACCATCAGCAGCAGCAGCAGCAGCAGCAGGATAGCATCGGCATGTGGGTTTGCCTTTGCGTGTGCAGTTTTGCTGTTGGGTCGCCTCGTTTATATCGTCTGCCTGAGTCGATCGAAGGCCGGCAGCAGCTGAAGCCCTTCAAGGAACTCGCAGGGCCCCCCATCGCTTCAGGAGCAGCAAACCCAGGCTCTTCTGCACACTGGAGGGTAGGTTAACCTGCTGCTGCTGCTGCTGCTGCTGCTCCTGATGCTGCTGGTGCTGCTGTTGATAATGCTGTGTCTGATGCTGCTGCTGCTGCTGCTCCTGATGCTGCTGCTGCTGCTGCTGCTCCTGATGCTGCTGCTGCTGCTGTTAATAATGCTGCTGGTGCTGCTGATGCTGCTGCTGCTGCTGCTGGGTGAGGGGTGTTTTTTCTTGTGGTTGGCCCTTCGGCGCATGCACTGCAGCAGCAGCAGCAGCAGTTGCTGCTGCTGCTGGGTGTAGCTGCAGCTATAGTTGCTCTCGTTTCTGCTGTTGTTGCTGCAACAGTACTTCACTGTTACTATTATTGCATGCGCCTGCTTCTCATCCTGTGCGCTTTGCGTATGTGCTGCCGCTGCTGCTGCTGTTGCTGCTGCTGCTGCAGCCTGACGGAAGCATGCTTGCTGCAGGTTATGAGTCGGGACATGTCTGTGTGTGGGGCCCCGAGGGATCTCTCTTAAAGACTTTGAGTGCTGGTGAAGCTTCGATAATATGTTTAAGTTTTTCAGCGTCTGGCAGCAGACTTGCTGCTGCATGCGCAGACGGCAAGGTCATCATTTGGGCTGTCTCACCACCTGCAGCAGCAGCAACAGCAACAGCAACAGCAGCAGCAGCAGCAGGAGAGAGCGGTGTCTCAGAAGCCAAAGAAGGCACAGCAGAGCAGCAAGAAGCAACGGAGTGGACCTTCACAGAGACCCTCACCTACTCCCACGCAAGTGCGCCCCCCTGCTGTTGCTGCTGCTGTTGTTGTTGCTGCTGCTGCTGCTGTTGCTGTTGCTGCTGCTGCTGCTGTTGCTGCTGCTGCTGCTTTTAGGTTTGGTTGGGCCAGGTTGTTGCTGAGGTTTGTCGCCTTTATGCCGGGGGATTTGCGGTATATGTTGCTGCTATTGGCATT
>NW_013549514.1:68579-71974 GCF_000499425.1 Eimeria acervulina | reverse complement strand
TCTGTCTCCTTTCTGTCTCCTTATTGCCTCCCTTCTGTCTCTTTCATTGTCTCCTTTTGATCTCATTTATTGTCTCCTTATTGTCTCTTTTATTGTCTCCTTTACTGTCTCCTTTATTGTCTCCTTATTGTCTCTTTTATTGTCTCTTTTTTCTCTTTTTCTTTGACTCCTTTTTGTCTCCTTTGTCTCCTCTCTTTGTCTCCCTGTCTGTCTCCTCTCTCTGTCTCTTTATTTGTCTCCTCTGTCTCCTCTGTCTCCTTTCTTTGTCTTTTTATTTGTCTCCTTTCTTTGTCTTTTTATTTGTCTTCTTTCTGTGTCTCCTCTGTCTCCTCTGTCTCCTTTCTTTGTCTTTTTGTTTGTCTCCTTTCTTTGTCTTTTTATTTGTCTCCTTTCTTTGTCTTTTTGTTTGTCTCCTCTGTCTCCTTTTGTGTCTCCTCTCTGTCTCCTCTCTCTGTCTCCTTTTTATCTTTTGTCTCTTCTCTGTCTCCTTTCTCTCCTCGTCCTCGCACTTCTGTCTCTCTTCAATAATAAATAAATTTAATTGTCTCCTTTTAATAAATAAATTTAATTGTCTCCTTTTAATGAACAAATTAGACTGTCTCCTTTTATTTAATAAGCAATAAATTAAACTGTCTCCTTTTATTTAATAAGCAATAAATTAAACTGTCTCCTTTTACTAAATTTGTTTGTCTCCTTTTTGTTTGTTCTGCATGCAGAGTGGCGATGGACAGTCAGCTGCTGCTTTGGGACACGAGACATCTAGACGCCCCTATTAAACGAATTGTTTATGAGTAAGGGTTTAGGGTTTAGGGTTTAGGGTTTAGGGTCTAGGGTTTAGGGTTTAGGGTTTAAGGTTAGGGAGCTGCAGCAGTAGATACTACTGGGCCTGCTGTAACAGCAACAGCAACAGTAGCAGCAATAGAAGCAGCAGCAACAGCAACAGTAGCAGCAATAGAAGCAGCAGCAGCAGCAACAGTAGCAGCAGCAACGCCAACAACAACGGAAGCAGAAGCACACCCAACTGCAGCAGCAATAACAGCAGCAGCAGCAGCAGCAGTAGCAGCAGCAGCAGAATTTGTTTGTGTTTGTGCTCAGTCATCCTCCTACAAGTCTGCGAGTTAGTAGAGACGGCAGCAGAGTTGCTGTTGGAAGCTACGACTCTGTGCTTCGGGTGTATACGCTACCTAACCTGGAGTGTATAGCCAGCTATATGGATATGGGCCTGCTGTAACAGCAACAGCAACAGTAGCAGCAATAGAAGCAGCAGCAACAGCAACAGTAACAGCAATAGAAGCAGCAGCAGCAGCAACAGTAGCAGCAGCAACACCAACAACAACGGAAGCAGAAGCACACCCAACTGCAGCAGCAATAACAGCAGCAGCAGCAGCAGCAGTAGCAGCAGCAGCAGAATTTGTTTGTGTTTGTGCTCAGTCATCCTCCTACAAGTCTGCGAGTTAGTAGAGACGGCAGCAGAGTTGCTGTTGGAAGCTACGACTCTGTGCTTCGGGTGTATACGCTACCTAACCTGGAGTGTATAGCCAGCTATATGGATATGCAAATGGTCATACCCCACATGTAAGCCCTCCTCCTGCTCCTGCTGCTGCTGCTAGTGCTGCTGCTGCTGCTAGTGCTGCTGCTGCTGCTAGTGCTGCTGCTGCTGCTGCTGCTGCTAGTGTTGCTGTTGTCTTGCTGCTGTTCTTGTTGGTGCTCCTGTTGGTGCCCTTGCTGCTGTTGCTGCTGCTCTTGCCACCACTGCTGCTGCTGCTGCTGCTCCTGCTGCTCTTCATCCTTCTCTTCCCCTTGTGCAATACTCATGTTGCGACGTCTCCCTGCTGCTGCTGCTGCTGCTGCTGCTGCAGTACCTGGCGAAGCACTCATGACTGTTTGGCTTACAACGTCTTTCAAATGGGGAAGACAATAGTCTTGAAGCCCCCCTCAGGAAGAACAAAGCAGCAACAGGAAACGCAGCAGCAGCAAGAGCAGCAGCAACAGCAGCAGCAGCAGCAGCAGCAAGAGCAGCAGCAGCAGCAGCAGCAGCTAATGTATTACTAGACACCGGCTGCTCCAACGGTGACGCAGCAGCAGCAATAGCAGCAGCAATAGCAGAAGCAGTAGCAGCAGCAGCAGCAGCAGCCGCAGCAAAGGCGCAGCATTTAGTCTCGCTGTTGCTGCTGCTGCTGCTGCTGCTGCTGCTGCTGCAGGCAATGCATGCAGCTCCCGTTGTCTTTGCTTTCCCCAGTTCAGTTGGGGTATAGACAAAGTAAAACTTCATTTAGAGACATCCGCCAAGCTGATACCCTTCCTTCACCCTCAGCAGCTAGCTAGCTAGCTAGCTAGTTAGCCAGATAGATAGATAGCTAGCTAGTTAGCTAGCTAGATAGATAAATCGCTAGCTAGATAGGTAGACAGATAGGTAGATAGATAGATAGATAGATAGATAGATAGATAAATCGCTAGCTAGATAGGTAGATAGATAGGTAGATAGATAGATAGATAGATAAAGATAGATATTAATATATAGACAAGGGCATTGCTAGCTAGCTAGGCAATAGGCCTGTGAACGATGAAGGCAGCAGCAGCAGCAGCAGCAGCAGCGACCACAACAGCAGGAGTTGTGTCTGCTGAAGCCTCCTTTGTTTGTATTTGTTTATTTTTTGTTTATTTTTTGTTTATTTGTTTTGTTTGGCTTTAAGCCCAGCAGCATCCCCCTGTTATTACTTCGAGTGTATGTACACCTCAGCAAACAATTACGAGAAAGAAAGACAGACCTTTAATGCAGCTCCTCCTAAACCCCTAATCTGCTGCTGCAGCTGAGGCAGCTACAGCTAGCTACATAGCTAGCTACAGCTAGCTACAGCTATCAGCTGGGCTGCTAGTTGAAACTAGCTAGCAACGGCTAGCTATAGCTATCTGGCTAGCTAGCTACACCTAACTACAGCTAGATGTAGCTAGCTAGCTGCAGGTAGCTACAGCTAGCTAGCTATATCTAGCTAGCCTTGTACTGGGGAGATGATGGTAGAGCAAAGAGAGACTTCAAGGGAGGCGGATGCAACCTCCTCTAGGGTTTAGGGTTTAGGGTTTAGGGTTTGGGGTTTAGGAGCTAGGGTTTAGGGAGTTTAGGGTTTGAGGTCTATGATTCAGTGTTTGATGTTTAGTTTGTTGTCCGCGCCGATCGGGGTTTAGGGTTTGATGTTTATTTTCTATTGCTTAGGGTTTAGGGTTTAGGGTTTAGTGTTTAAGGTTTGAGGTGTTGGGTTTAGAGTTTAGTGCTTATGTTTTAGGATCCTCGTTCCTGGATTAGGGTTTAGGGTTTAGGGTTTAGGGTTTAGGGTTTAGGGTTTAGGGTTTCGATGTTTGCTGTCGAGTGTCCCTCTCTATCCCTCACCGCCTTGTTG
>NW_013549514.1:62477-68479 GCF_000499425.1 Eimeria acervulina | reverse complement strand
CTGCTGCTGCTGCTGCTGCTGCTGCTGCTAGTGCTGCTGCTGCTGCTAGTGCTGCTGCTGCTGCTAGTGCTGCTGCTGCTGCTAATCCCGTAGCTAGTGATGCTCCTCTTGCTGCTCTTTTTGCTGCTGATACGGGTTTTGGTGGTGGTGCTGCTGCAGCTGGTGCTGCTGCTTCTCCTGCTGCTGCGTTACTGCTGCTGCATTTGCTGCTGCTGCTGCTGCTGCTGCTACTATGCTGCATCTTCCACTCCATTTGCTGCTGGTCTTGCACTTTCTTTTGCTGTTGTTTTTGCTGCTGCTATTACTGCTGCTGCTATTGCTGCTACTGATGTTATGACTGTCTATCTTTGCTGCTGCTACTGCTGCTGCTGCTATTGCTGCTGCTTCTACTATTGCTGCTGCTTCGACTATTCCTGCCGCTGCTGCTATTGCTGCTGCTTCTACTATTCCTGCTGCTTCTACTATTCCTGCTGCTTCTACTATTGCTGCTGCTTCTACTATTCCTGCTGCTTCTACTACTGCTGCTACTGCTGCTGCTTCTACTGCTGCTGCTGCTGCTGCTGCTGCTGGTATTGCTGTTGCTGCAGCATACGGGCATCGTAGTGGTTTATATTTGGAGCTGACAGTTTATGCAGCAGAAGAAGAAGCATCGTTAGGCTGCTGCATTACTTCTGAAGGTCTGTTAGTCTTGCGAGCACTCAACAGCACCCCTATTTCTTTTTGCATGCCCTCTATACACTGCAGCAGCAGCAGCAAAAGTAAAGAGAAAGGAAGAGAGACACCCTTCATGATTCCTCTCTCACCAGAAACTCCAGCAGCAGCAGCAGCAGCAGCAGCAGCAGCAGCAGCAGCAGCAGCAGCGAGAACAGCAAAGGCAGCTGATGCAGACTCAAACGGAGCAGCAGCAGCAGCAAAAGAAAATGCAGCAGCAGCAGAAACAGAAGGAGGGAAGAGATATGCTAATG
The DNA here is from genome assembly GCF_000499425.1 of Eimeria acervulina. Classification (NCBI taxonomy): domain Eukaryota; phylum Apicomplexa; class Conoidasida; order Eucoccidiorida; family Eimeriidae; genus Eimeria; species Eimeria acervulina. Next base: position 67,514 of record NW_013549514.1, on the reverse strand, counting down.
GAGGAGGCGTCAAACCACCTGCTGCTGCTGCTGCTGCTGAGGAGACAGCAGCCTGCAGCAGAAGCAGCAGCAGCTGCAGCAAACCCATCCATCTCTTCTATACACTGCATGTGTACGCTGTATTTTAAAGACACAGACAAAAGGAGACAGAGACAAAGCAAAAAGAAGAGAGACAAATAGCAGCAGATAGAGACACAAGGAGACAGCAGCAGCAGCAGCAGCAACAGCAACAGCAGCAGCGACAGTTGACAAAAGGAGACACAAAATAAAAAATTAATATTGATGCAGACTGTCTCCTCTTCTGTCTCTTTCTCTGTCTCCTTCTGTCTTCTTCGCTGTCTCTTTTGTCTCTCTGTCTCTGTCTCTGCCTCTGTCTCCTTCTGTCTCTGTCTCTGTCTCTGTCTCCTTAACTGTCTCTGTCTCTGTCTCTGTCTCTGTCTCCTTCTGTCTCCTTCGCTGCCTCTGTCTCTATCTCTGTCTCTGTCTCTGTTTCTTTTAATCTCTCTGTCTCTGTCTCTGTCTCTTTTTATTTCTACTGTCTCCTTTTTAATCTTTATTTTGTGTGCTTGATAATTCTTTTGTTTTTTCTTTATATTTGCAGAGATCAGCCAGGTGTACTGGCAGCTGTTCTTTGTCTCCTTTCGTCTGCAAATATAAATGTAGCGAACTGTCACTTAGGACGTCGCGCTGCGCCTCTTGCTGTCTCCCCAGCAGCAGTATCAGCAGCAGCAGCAGCAGCAGCAGCAGCAGGAGCAGCAGCAGCAGCAGCAGGAGAGGCCCCTTGCGTCTCCTCTCAACCAGCAGCAGCACCAGCAGCACCAGAAGCAGGATCAGCAGCAGCAGCAGCAGCAGCAGCAGCAGCAGCAGGAGACAGTGAAGTATTAGGTTTATGTATATTTCAAACAGACAGCCAAGTAGACGAAGAGACGATGAAAAAGATTAAACAGCTCCCCTTCATCAGAGACGCAAAAATATTTGCTACTCCGTGCACTCTAGGACAGACCAAACGCTTCTAGAAAGCTACTCTGCTGCTGCTGCTGCTGCTGCTGCTGCTTGTGCTGCTGCTGCTGTTTGTGCTGTTGCTGGTAGTGCTGGCGCTGGTGTTGCTGGTGCTTCTGGTGCGGCTATTGGTGATGCTGCTGCAGCAGCAGCAGCAGCAGCAGCAGGGAGGACCCAGGAACACCAGCAGCAGCAGAAGCAGCAGACGATCAAGCAGCAGCAGCAGAAGCAAGCAAGCAGCGCGAGCAGCAGCAGCAGCAAGAGCGACCGAAAGGAGCAGCAAATGGGGCAGCTGCTGCTGCTTGTTCGAGTTGAAAGCAGCAACAGAACAGCAGCAGCAGCAGTTGCTGCTGCTGCAGCTGAGGGCACCTGAGGTGTACATACACCTCACCGCTTGTCTCTTTTTATATATTTTTATAAAACAAACAAACAAACAAAATATTGTGGAAGCAAACAGAGAAGGAAATGCAGTGTCTAGGCATAGGAAGGCCTTGAGGAGCCCAATACAATGATTAAACCCTAAACCCTAAACCCTAAACCCTAAACCCTAAACTCCTCTATATATACATATATATCTGTAAGCAGAATAAATGCTGAGCCGACGCATGCACAGTGAGTATATTACTAGTATTTAAGAACAATAATTTATTTAAATATAAATATAAATATAAATAATAATATTAATATTGTTATTATTATTAATTTATTATTAATAGTAATATTCTGCATGCACAAAGAAATACAAGAAAAGTTTTGGCTGCATAGCGGTTGCTTCACTCTGCTGCAGGTCTGCGCAGAAAAGTATTAATATAAATATAATTTAAAGACATTAATATAATATAATATAATTTATTTATTTATTTTTATTTAATTTAAATATATTTACTTTGTTTGTACAGAAAAAAATAAAATTGCTATGCACCGGGCCCCTCAAAGGCAGCTGCAGCAGCAAGACAGCGTTGGTTTGAACGCAGAATTAATAATATTATTTTATTTATTTATTTATTTATTTATTTAAATTTAATTTTAAATTATTTATATTAAAATGAGAGGCAAAACTACAAGACAGACGGCGATACGATGAGGCGATATCCAGAACCCCCCTAAACCCTAAACCCTAAACCCTAAACCCTAAACCCTAAACCCTAAACCCTGAACCCTAAACCATCAATGAATAAGCCTTGTTTTCTCAACACCCGGCAGTCAGAGCAGCGGTACTTGCAGCCGCACTTGCGGCTGTTGCTGTTTCTGCTGCTGCTGCTGCTGGAGCTCCGTTATACTGCTGCTGCTGCTATAGCTCCTGCTGCTGCAGCTCCTGCTGCTGCAGCTCCTGCTGCTGCTACTGCTGCAGGCCGCACGCTGCTAGGAAGCTATTTGCTATATGGAAGCCCCTGCGGGTCTGCCTGTGCTGCAGCTGCAGCAGCAGCACCTTCGAGAGCAGCAGCAGCAACAGCAGCAGCAGCAGCAAAAGCAGCAGCAGCAGCAGCAGCAACAGCAGCAGCAGCAAGCGCCACTCCATCTGCTGGCTTGATGCATATTTTGGGGTCTCCTAAATCTCTCGCCTTCACCCTTCTTGCAAGCAGCAGCAACGCCAGCAGCAGCAACAACAGCACGAGAAGCAGCAGCAACAGCAGCAGCATCAACGGCAGCCGTAGCAGCAGCATTAACAGCAACAGCAGCAGCAGGAGCAGCAGACGCTTTGGATTTTTGCAGCGCAGTCCCGAGGTGAGGCCAGCAGCCATTCGTGCGGCTGCTGCGGCTGCTGCTGCTGCTGCTGCTGCTGCTGCTGCTAGGGAGTGCTGCCGCCTCAGCGCCAGCATACAGCCGACTACGGGCGACGCGGAGCAGCAGCAGCAGCAGCAACAACAGCAGCAGCAGCAGGAGTTGCTGCAGCAAGACAAGTACAGGATGTTGATCTTCAGTGAGGGTACAGCTGAGGAGAGGCAGAAGTTGTGGGGTGAGTTGCTGCAGCAGCAGCAGCAGCAGCAGTGCAGCACGGGTCTTGTAGGTATGCAGAGCGGCTCGTTGAGTGCAGCAGCAGCAACAGCAGCAGAAGCAGCAACAGCAGCAGCAGGAGACCAGCAGCGTCTCCGTGGATATGCAATAGAAGACGAAGATTTTGTTGCTGCTATGCCTCCCGGTCTGCCTGCCCTTCCTGCTGAGTCTCTGCAGCAGCAGCAGGAGCAGCAAGACCCGCAGCAGCTGCAGCAGCAGCAGCAGCAGCGGCAGCAGCAGCTTATTGAAGAGCTCAAACGAGGAGAGAGACAGCATATTGTCCCCAGAGGACTGCTGCCTCGAATGAATATCAACCAACTAAGTGCGTCGCCCCCTGCTTCTCTCGTGGCTAGCTAGCTAGCTGTAGAGTAGCTAGCTAGCTAGCTGTAGAGTAGCTAGCTAGCTAGCTGTATAGTAACTAGCTAGCTAGCTGTATAGTAACTAGCTAGCTAGCTAGCTGTAGAATAGCTAGCTGTGGGGTAGCTAGATGGATAGACATAGACTTATTAGCTAGCTAGATGTAGCCTAGATAGCTAGCTACCTGTAGCCTGTCTAGCTAGCTAGCTAGCTAGCTAAGAGCGGTGCAGCGGCTGCGCCGTGTGCTGTTTAGGGTTTAGGGTCTGAGGGTTTAGGGTTTGGTTTTGTTGTTTGTCTCCGCTTGCTGCATTTATATCTTTTGCAAGCAATGTTGTTTTTGTTTGTTGCTGCTGCTGCTGTGTGCTGTTGCTGCTGCTGTTATTGTGTGCCGCTGCTGCTGCTGCTGCTGCTGTTGGTGCTGCTGCTGCTGTTGCTGTTGCTGCTGCAGTGCTAGCAGCAGAGAAGCGGGTGCTGCCGCATCCACATTTATCTCTGATGATATCTGCTGCTGCTTTTATTATAACTCGCGAGGCTCTCGGCCCCTGCTGTCTCCCCACAGATGCCTTTGTTATTCCTGCCTTAGCAGCAAACCCTACTGCTGCTGCTGCTGCTGCTCCTGCTGCTGCTGGTAGTAGTAGTAGTGGTGATGGTGGTGGTGCAGCAGCAGCAGCAGCAGCAACAGCAGCAACAGCAGCAGCAGCAGCAGCAGCAAAGCCTTATGTTGGGACACCTCTTAAGGACTGGGAGTCTTTCCCGTGGCCGCGGTATCTTGAGGGGCTTCGTCTAGGCGAACAAGTGAGCTGCTGCTGCTGCTGCTGCTGTTGCTGCTGCTGCTGCTGCTGCTGTTGCTGCTTCTGATGCTGCTGTTGCTGCTGGATCACCACACCGGTTCTTAAAATTTTGCTTCTTCATGAGCTTGAGGGTTTAGGGTTTTCAACCTCAAACCGAGGGTTTAGGGTTTAGGGTTTAGGGTTTATGTGCAGATGGAGTCGCTGCGTTACGGGCGCGAGGTGGTTGAGAAAGAAATGCCGGCACTCGCTAAAGCCCTCAAAGACTTGGGTAAGAAGAACGTGGGGTTTAGGGTTTAGGGTTTAGGGTTTAGGGTTTAGGGTTTAGGGTTTAGGGTTTAGGGTTTAGGGTTTGTGTGCGGTTTGTTTGCCGCTGTTAGTCTCTTTTTGTCTCTCTTTCTGTCTCTTCTTTTTATTACTTGTCTCTCCTCATCCTTTTTCATTCTCTTCAATCCGTTTGTTTGTTCGCTGCTGCTGCTGCTGCTGCTACCACTACCATTCCTGCTGCTGCTGCTGCTACTGCTGCTGCTACCGCTCCCACTCCCCCCCTTGCTCTTCCCCCTCATTCCCCTCCTACTACTAATACTGTTGCTGCTGCTGCTGCTGCTGCTGCTGCTGCTGCTGTTGCTGCGCAGACTTTGATTGGAGACAGGGAGCAACAACAGCAGCACGTGTGCAGCGAGAAGCCGAGGAGTTTGAGTTGCTGCTGCTGTCTCTTCCTGTTTATTTGGTGTGTACTGTCTCCTTTTTTGTGTATTTGTTTTATTTGTTTATTTTGTCTGTTGCTGTCTCTTCTTACTCCTTTATACTCTTTTATATTGAGGAGACAGCTTCAGGAGACTCTCCGATACAAATCCTAAACCCTAAACCCTAAACCCTAAGCAGAAGAAAGAGTTAT
>NW_013549514.1:60747-62377 GCF_000499425.1 Eimeria acervulina | reverse complement strand
AGCAGCAACAGCAGCAGCAGCAGCAGCAGCAAAGCCTTATGTTGGGACACCTCTTAAGGACTGGGAGTCTTTCCCGTGGCCGCGGTATCTTGAGGGGCTTCGTCTAGGCGAACAAGTGAGCTGCTGCTGCTGCTGCTGCTGTTGCTGCTGCTGCTGCTGCTGCTGTTGCTGCTTCTGATGCTGCTGTTGCTGCTGGATCACCACACCGGTTCTTAAAATTTTGCTTCTTCATGAGCTTGAGGGTTTAGGGTTTTCAACCTCAAACCGAGGGTTTAGGGTTTAGGGTTTAGGGTTTATGTGCAGATGGAGTCGCTGCGTTACGGGCGCGAGGTGGTTGAGAAAGAAATGCCGGCACTCGCTAAAGCCCTCAAAGACTTGGGTAAGAAGAACGTGGGGTTTAGGGTTTAGGGTTTAGGGTTTAGGGTTTAGGGTTTAGGGTTTAGGGTTTAGGGTTTAGGGTTTATGTGCGGTTTGTTTGCCGCTGTTAGTCTCTTTTTGTCTCTCTTTCTGTCTCTTCTTTTTATTACTTGTCTCTCCTCATCCTTTTTCATTCTCTTCAATCCGTTTGTTTGTTCGCTGCTGCTGCTGCTGCTGCTACCACTACCATTCCTGCTGCTGCTGCTGCTACTGCTGCTGCTACCGCTCCCACTCCCCCCCTTGCTCTTCCCCCTCATTCCCCTCCTACTACTAATACTGTTGCTGCTGCTGCTGCTGCTGCTGCTGCTGCTGCTGTTGCTGCGCAGACTTTGATTGGAGACAGGGAGCAACAACAGCAGCACGTGTGCAGCGAGAAGCCGAGGAGTTTGAGTTGCTGCTGCTGTCTCTTCCTGTTTATTTGGTGTGTACTGTCTCCTTTTTTGTGTATTTGTTTTATTTGTTTATTTTGTCTGTTGCTGTCTCTTCTTACTCCTTTATACTCTTTTATATTGAGGAGACAGCTTCAGGAGACTCTCCGATACAAATCCTAAACCCTAAACCCTAAACCCTAAGCAGAAGAAAGAGTTATAGGCCACGGAGTTCAGGGTTTAGGGTTTAGGGTTTACGGTTTAGGGTTTAGGGTTTATTATTGAGGGTGTGGGATGTATGGCTCGTAGTCGAGGGTTTAGGGTTAATGGTTTAGGGTTTAGGGTTTAGGGTTTAGGGTTTGTGCTGCAGGCATCTCGGCCTTCTTTTGGGTCTTCTTTTCGGGGTCCCCCCTCTCACTTTGTGGTGTCTGCAGCAGCAGCAGCAGCAGCAGCAGCAGCAGCAGAGGAGACACCTGGAGTTGGGGTGTATCCGCAGGTGACGGTGGGTTTTCGTCTTGGGGCTGCATGCAGCGCAGCAAGACAGAAAGGAAGATATTTATATTTACCTGGGGCTCTTAAGAGATTAGAGACAGAAGGCAGGCTGCCGCTGCATGCAATACCTGCGCTGCAACGATCAAGAGCATCTCTAGAAGACCTCAAACACTTGCTGCAACAGCAGCAGCAGCAGCAGCAGCAGCAAGAGCAGGAACTGCTGCAGCAACCAGTACAAGAGGCGCTGCCGGGAGAGGCTAAACAGCTGCAGCAGCAGCAGCAGCAGCAGCAACTGCCGCCAGACATTCTGAGCCTTCAGAGAAGTCTAAGAGGGGAAGAAGAGGACAGCAACC
>NW_013549514.1:47450-58147 GCF_000499425.1 Eimeria acervulina | reverse complement strand
AGAAGTACAGGCAAGACAACCACTGCTGCTGCTGCTGCTGCTGCTGCTGCTGCTGCGGCTGCGGTTGTTTGCTGATGATGCTGCTGCTGCTGCTGCGGCTGCGGCTGTTTGCTGATGATGCTGCTGCTGCGGCTGCGGCTGCGGTTGTTTGCTGATGATGCTGCTGCTGCTGCTGCCGCTGCTACTCGTGCTGGTGTCTGTGTTTGCTGCTGCTGCCTCTCCTCTCAATTCTTTTTTATCTATTTAAATTTATTTATTTATTTATTGCTATTTATTTATTTATTTATTTATTTATTTATTTATTTATTTATTTATTTATTTATTTATTTGTCTGTCTCTCTGTCTCTCTTTGCTAACTGTCCCCATTTACAACAGTGCATTTCTTTTGAGGGTTTATTACTTTTATATTTCTTCGTCTTTGTTTATTTATTTATTTTATATTTAAGTTTATATTTCTTTATCTTTGTTTTTTATTTATTGTTTAATTATATATATATATATTTATTTATTTATTTATATTTATTTATTTATTTATTTATTTATTTATTTATATTTATTTATCTCTGTTGATTATTTACTTCTCTTTCTTTATTAATTTTTTGTGTATATTTATTAATTTTCATCAATTGTTTTTGCTTTTTTAAGTATATTTATTAATATATATTTAATTATGGATATAAATAAATAAATTATTTTCTTTATTTGTTTGTTAATGTTTATTTTTAGGGTCTACGTATAGGAGAGATATTACACCGCGCTCGCTTGCAAGAGCCGCTTCTTTATAACTTTTATCCCGAACGTTTTGCGGTGTATAGGCAGCTCGGTTTATGTTTATTATCTGCTGAATATCTTTTTAGCTGTCTCCCTTCTTTATCTCCTTTTACAGAGGAAACGCAGCACTTGGCTCCGGCAGGCTGGCACCTAAAATGTTTGCCTAAGTCTATTAGAGAAGAATATTAAATAATAATAATAATAATAATTATTATTATTATTATTATTATTATTATTATTATTTATCTTTACAATTATATACACTTAAAACTCAGTATATTGCTGCTGTAATCTGTATGCAAAGCATCAGCTAGCTACTGTAAAAATGCAGCAGCTAGCTGTCGCTAGATACATACATGCAGCAGCTAGCTATGCTAACTGCTACCCGTATATCGGCTAGCTAGCTACACACAGGCTAGCTACCTAGCTAGCGACAAACAGGCTAGCTAGTTAATAGCTAGCTAGCTAGCTAGCTAGCTATTAAGTGGCTGTGCTTAGCGAGCCACGGAGGGAAGCTGAGGGGCAGACTGCTCTCTGTTGTTTTTTTGTTTTAAAACCTAAACCGACATATTTATTTTAATTCAAGTCTACTAGTTTATATAATATATAATATAATATATAATATATATATATATATATATATATATATAGATATATATAGATATATGTACATGTATATATATATATATATATGCATATATATATATATATGTATAGAGATGTATATCTATACATATATTTAGAGACGCGTATATTTAGTAATGCATTAATAATATATTAAATATAAATATGTATATATATATTTATTTATATTTATTTATTTATTTATATTTGCATACTCTTAAATATATGCTATTTGTTGTTATATTTGTGTTTATATTTACATCGCTATTTATGTGAGCCTCAAGATGCATTAAAAATATTCAAGGGCAAAGACAAAGACACGCCTCATTGCTGCTGCTGCTGCTGCTGCTGCAGTTGTTGCTGCAGCTGCTGCTGCAGTTGTTTATAATGTAGTAACAAATTATTTTGGTTTGTTAATTGTAAGAAGTAAATAATAAGGCATCACACATCTGCTGCACTGCAGCGATGCAAGGCAGCAGCAGCAGCAGTAGCAGCAGCAGCTACAGCAGCAAAAACAGCAACAGCAGCAGCAAGAGCAGCAGCAAGAGCAGCAGCAACAGCAACAGCAACAGCAACAGCAACACTAGCAGCAGCAATAGAGTTCCTATTAATAAATATATCTTCAGCAGCAACTTCTTTCTTTTGCAGCAAATGACGTAGGCCGCAGCCGACTGGCATTGCTGCGGTTGTGTAGTGCTGCTGCTGCTGCTGCTGCTGCTGGTGTTGCTGGTGCTGCTGCTGGTTTAGAAGTAGCCGACTTTACACTGAACCGATATTGAATTAAAATAAAATTAAGAAGAATAAATAAATAAATAAATAAATAAATTGTTTTCATTATAAACAGCAGCAGCTTGCGTCTTACCGCAGCAGCCCCCGTCGGCTGCACCTCCGGGCCCCCAAGGGCAGCAGCAGCAGCAGCAGTAGCAGCAGCAGCAGCAGCTGCTGCTGCTGCTGCTGTGTCTACTGCATTATACACCTGGATGCTCCCCTAAAGACAGCCCTTTAGGAGCAGATGATAGCTGGAGAGCTGCTGCTGCTGCTGCTGCACACCCGAACTTCGCAACAGCAGCAGCAGCAACAGCAGCAGCAGCAAATAATACAACACACAAAAAATGTTGTTGCTCCTGCTGCAGTAAGCAGTTGCAAACTATGGATGTGCAGCTAGACGGACAGCTCCAGCTGCAGGTCGCAGCAACACAGCAGCAGCAGCAGCAGCAGCAGCTGTGGCCAATGGAGAAGCAGGAGCAGCTGCAGCAGCAGCAGCAGCTGCTGCTACTGCAGCAACACCAGCATAAGGAGGGCCCAGGAACTTCACCGGAAGCCTTTATGTTTGTGGTGTATATCCACTGCGTCAAGTGTGTTAAGGGAGCAGCAGCAGCAGCAGAAGCAGCAGCAGCAGCAGCAGCAGGGAGTCGAGTTGCAGTTGAGTGGACGGCGCAGTCTGGTGAGACTCACGCATGCACGAATGCAGCAGCAGCAGCAGCAGCAACAGCAGCACTAGGCACTTCCCCTTAGCTGCAGCCGTCCTTCAAGCAGCAGCTTGCCGAGCGCTCATTGCATCGCTGTGCTGTGTGCTGCTGCTGCTGCTGCTGCTGCTGCTGCTGCTGCTGCTGCTGCAGCGTCTGGCTGGAGCTACAGCCGCTCCCCTGCTTATTCTCTGTCTTCGAGTATTCCTTTTCGCTTCTTCTCCTTCTTAGTCGTTCCTGCTGCAGCAGCACCAGCACCAGCAGCAGCAGCACCCGCTCCCTGTACCCTCACTCTTCGTCTTGTTGAGGTAATCTCAAGTGCTGCAGCAGGTGCTGCTGTTGTTGCTGCTGCTGCTGCACAGCCAGCGGCTGCACTGCAGATGCAAAGCCCCTTTTTTCGGAGCAGGAGAGCCCCTGCTGCTCTCGAGTCCGATTCTGCTGCTACTGTTGCTGCTGCTGCTGCTGCGTCCGTTGCTGCTGCTACTGCTGTTGCTGTTGTTGCTGCTGTTGTTGCTGCTGCTGCAGGAAGGGACAAATGTGCCGCTGCTGCTGGGGTCTACGGACTTGAGAAGCTTCGGGCTCTCAGAGAGGTTCAGGAGACAGAAGGGTAAGCTATCATTTCTGCTGCTGCTGCAGTTGCTGCTGCAATTGTTGCTGCTGTTGATGCTGCACTCACTGTTGCTGCTGGTGCTGCTGCTGTCTTCCGGTTGCAGTGTATCTGGAGAGGACAGATGGGTCGCCCAGCAGCTGCCTGAGCGGCAGCAGCAGCAGCAGCAGCAAACTGCAGCAGCAGCAGCAGCACGTGGCATACGTCTTCGTTGCTTCGCAGCGTCGCTGGCAGCAGCAGCAACTATCTAGCAGCAGCAGCAGCAGCAGGCTGCGGCAGCAGCAGCTCCACTTTACGGAGCCCCACAGCGACTTGCAGGCCTCTTACCTTCTTCAGGTGCGGACGTTTTGCTGCAGGAAACTGCAGCAGCAGCAGCAGCAGCAGCAGCAACAAACTGCAGCAGCGAGTGCAGCAGCAGCAGCAGCTGCTGCTGCTGTTGTGCATGCGTTATCTTTCTGTCTCTCTTGCGGTCTCCCTCAGGCACTGTGTGCTCTTATCGCTGAAAGGAAGCAAACATGTGAGGTTGCTGCTGCTGCTGCTGCTGCTGCTGCTGTTGCACCTGCTGTTGCTGCTGTGGCCTCATCAGCAGCAGAACCGCAAGAGGTAGGTATGCCTTCAGAGAACGCATCAGCAGCAGCAGAAGCAGAAGCAGCAGCACAAACAGCAGCAGAAGCTGATGCTTGCCGCGAGGCGTCTCCTCCAGCAATACATTCAGGGAAGCAGCAGCAACAGCAGCAGCAACAGCAGCAGCAACAGCAGCAGCAACAGGAGCAGCAACAGCAGCAGGAAGATGACATATCACCGGAACAACCACAGCAGCAGTTGCAGCAGCAAAAGACTGAAGACGAAAACGCCGCCTCACAATTGCTGCTGCAGCAGCAGGAGACACTGGAACTGCACTTGTCTCCTCCTGGTGCAACAACAACAGCAGCAGCAGCAGCAGAAGCGCAGCAGCAGCAGCAGCTGCAGCAGCAACGGCAGCACTTTAGGGAAGACCCTCAAAATGCTGCATGCGCTGTCAGTCATGGAGCCTCTCTTGACCCCACGGGGTTGAGTCATTTGCTGCAGCAGCAGCAGCAGCAGCAGCAGGAAGTGCAGCACAAGCAGCAGCAGCAGCAACCTGCCTCGCCCATAACGGATCTGCTGCTGCAGAGCCACGCAGCAGCAGCACCTGGTGCGGTGCGTCGTGCTGCTAGCGGGATGTCTACTGCTTGGCAGCAGCAGCTGCAGCAGCTGCAGCAGAAGCTGCAGCAGCAGCAGCAGCAGCAGCGGAGGCGGAGTCGCATAAGAAGAAGTCTCTCATCTCCTTTTAGCTTCACTCCTTTTCCACGCAGCACGCGGCTGCTGGACGAGCTGTCTCCTCTTCAGTCTCCTTACAGCTGCTGCAGCAGCAGCAGCAGCAGCAGCAGCAGCAGCGCTGTTGACCCTTGGAGATCTTTGGCTGCGTCTCCTACTGCATCGGCTGCAGCAACAGCTGATGCAGCAGCAGCATCTGCTGCTGCTGCTGCTGCTGCAGCTGCAGGACAAGAGAGAGATATTTTGAACTCTGGCAGCTCGGTTACGCAGACGCATAAGTATGAGGACCCCCTGCAGCAGCAGCAGCAACAGCAGCAGCAGCAGCAACAGCAGCAGCAGCAGCAGGTAGGGCCCTCTTTGTCATCTTGTGAATCCAGTGCAAATCTGCGCTGTTCTACGACGCAGCTAAACTCATCCGCTGCAGCAGCAACGGCAAAAACAGCAGCAGCAACGGCAGCAGCAGCAGCAACAACAGAAGGAGCAGCAGCAGCAGCAGCAGCTACAACAGCAGACAACTGGAGCATGCATGCAGAAGCAAGCCCCAAATTCTATGAGCACTCCCCACCGGGGTTCAGTAGGAGTCCTCGCAGCCTCTGCAGCAGCAGCAGCAACAGCAGCAGCAGCAGCAACACCAGCAGCAGCAGCAGTAGTAGTAGTACTACTCTTACCAGCCCTATGAGCTACACGGCTGTGCTGCAGCAGCAGCACCAGCAGCAAGATCTGCTGCTTGAAGATGCTGCTGTTTCTGATGGAAGCACTGCATATGAGGCAGCAAGAAGAACATTAAAGGTATTTTGCTGCTGCTGCTGCTGTTGCTGCTGTTCTTGCCGTTGTTGCTGCTGCTGCGGTTGCTGCTGTTCTCGTCGTTGTTGCTGGTGCTGAGGTTTTTGCTGCTCTCGGTGTTGTTATTGTTGCTGCTGCTGCTGCTCCGTGCTGCTGCTGCAGCTTCTGCAGGTGTGTGCATGCGCTGTGTCTCAGCGGGCAGCTGCTGCTGCTCACAGCGGAGTGTCTCCTGGAGCAGCAGCAGCAGATGCAGCAGCAGGAGTGCTGCTGCAGCAAGTGCAGCAGCAGCTGCTGCAGCATCACCACAGGCTGCGGCGACTGGCTGCTAATAGACAGGGAGCAGCAGCAAGCAGCAGCAGCCCCAGCACCACTCAGTCGCAGCGCAGCAGCAGCAGCGGCAGAGAGGACCCTCTGCTGCTGCAGCTGCAACAGGCTCTAGAAGAAGCAGCAGCAACATGCTCACGACTGCTGAAAGAGCAGCAGCAGCAGCAACAGCAGCAGCAGCTGCTGCAGGGGCGTGGCCTTAGTCTGAGCGTCTCCGAGTTTGCTGATGGTAGCAGCAGAGTCTCTGCTGCTGTTTCTGGAGATGCTGCAGCAGCACAGACAGCAGCAGCAGCAAAAGAGCTGCTGCTGCAGCGCAGCAAGATCTGCGAGCTGCAGCAAAGACTGGCGCGTCTATGTGAGCAGCAAGCCACACCGTCACCAGCAGCAGCAACATTAGGAGCAACAGCAACAGCAGCAACAGCAGCACCGCATTCGGCGGAAGTTTGTGCTGCTGCTGTCTCTCCAGACTGGTCCTCTGCAGCAGCAGCCGATACAGCAGCAGCAGATGCAGCAGGAACACCACCAGCAGCAACAAAGCCGCCAGCAGCAACAACAAAGCCAGCAGCAGCAGCAGCAGCAGTATCGCTAGCAGACTGCATGCGTTCTCTGACGCTGCAGCAGCAGTCCCTCGAAAAGCTGCGCGATGCTGGCCTGCAGCAGCAGCAGCAGCCGCAGCAACAGGAAGGAGCCCAGAGAGAGCAGCAGCACCCGCAGAAACAGCAGCAGCAGCAGCAGCAGCAGCAATGCGAGGCGAGTGAGAAAGAGAGCGATGTAGATGCGTTGCTGGCAGAGCTGCTGCAGGATGAAGGAAGGCTGCGGTGTACATACAGCTCGCTGATTTCTAATTCTGAGCCACCAACAGCAGCAGCAGCAGCAGCAGCAGCAGCAGCAGCAACAGCAACAACCCCACCACCAGCAGAAGCAGTAGAAGGCACAGCTCACGAAGCAGCAGCAGCATCAGCAGCAGCAGCAGCAGCAGCAGATACAACAACGGCTGATACGGAAGCAGCAGCAAGCACAGGATTTGAATGCCCTGTCCTACCGACTGTCTCCGAGGCCCTCTCCCCCAGTTATGTTCAGCAGCAGCAGAAGCAACAGCAGCAGCAACAGCAGCAACAGCAGCAGCAGCAGCAGCAGCAACAGCATCAAAAGCAGCAACTTCAACAGCAGCAGCTGCAGCCTCGTGTGAATGCTGCTGCCAGCTCGCGCAGCGGGAGAGATGTTCTGGTTGAGCCCCAAGGGCAGCAGCAGCTACCTTGCCGCAGCTTCACCCCCAGCAGCAGCAGCAGCAGCAGCAACAGCAGCAGCAGAAGCTCGAGGCTCTCCCTTCAAAGAGATGAAGCAACTCTTTCTCGATCTCTTGGGGCCCTGCCTGCAGCAGAAGCAGCAGAGCCGCTGCGCTACTACCCATTACACATCAGTGCGCACCAGCAGCAACAGCAGCAGCAGCAGCAGCAGCAGCAAGAGGCGCTAAGGCACATGCAAGAACAGCAGCAGCAGCAGCAGCTTCTGCTGCAGAAGCACCTGTGGAGTGCAGGCATGTGGGGCCCCGCTGCCTCCTGGCATCAGCAGCAAAGCTTTCAGATGCTGCAGCACACGCTGGAGCCTGAGGAGGAGGAGCAGCTGCAGCAGCAGCTGCAGCAGCAGCAACTGCAGCAGCAGCAGCAGCAGCATTTTCATGGTGCTGTGCTACCCATGGGGCGGCACCGCCTACAGGGTGCGGACGCGTGCTTGAGCAGCAGATACACTGCTGCTGTCAGCTACCAGCAAACCAGCAGCAGCAGCAGCAGCAGCAGCAGCAGCAACAGCAGCAGCGCTTCTTTCTATCAAACGCTGCTGTCTGCTGGGTCAGCGCAGCTGAGCTCAGCAGCAAACTGCAGCGCCAAATCTTCTCCGTTGTCTTCCCTATCATCCCCTCACGACACCCAGCAGCAGCAGCAGCAGCAACAGCAGCATCAACAGCGGCAGCAGCAGCACCAGCTGCTGCAGCACCAGCTGCGGAGACAGCTGGCGAGCCGCTCTGCTTCGCTGCCTGCACTCCCTCGGGTAAGAGAGTGGATGTTTGCTGGAAGAAGGCCTCACCCGCTGTTTGCTGCTGCTGCTGCATCCTCCTCTCCGCAGCAGCAGCAGCAGCAGCAGCAGCAGCAGCTAGCCGCATGCAGAGGGCTGCAGCGGATGAGGTCTCTGCCTGTTAGCGCCCACCCAGCAGATTTCTTCGCTAGCAACAGCACCGAGGCACAGCAGCACAAAACAGCAGCAGCAGCAACACCAGCAGCAGGACGGCGGCCCCCCGCGCTGTTGGGTGTACCCGCAGGTGCTGCAGTTGCTGCGAGCTGGCTGCAGAGCCCTCAGTAGGAGCAGCAGCAGCAGCAGCAGCAGCAGGTGTGTCTGTTTGCTGTGAGACACAAAACAAAGATTTATTTTTTCTATTGCCTCTTGGTCTCACTAAGCTGCTTTGCTGCTGCTGCTGCTGCTGCATCCTGCTGCAGTTCTCTTTGCTTTTGTTTGTAGTCTCTATATTAGACAGAACCAAGAGAATCTCCAACAGCGTCAGTGCTGTTGCTGCTGTTGCTGCTGCTGCTGTTGCTGCTGCTGTCTCGTACTGCTGCTGTTGTTGCTGCTGCTGCTGTGAGGGCACACTCTATTATCTGGGTGCTGTGAGGCTGGCACACGTATGCCTCAGCAGCATTAGTAGTAGCAGCACCAGCAGGATGCAGCAGCAGCAGCAGGCTGCTGCAGCAGCAGATGGGGAGTAGAGAGCAGACAGAGAACTACGTGCGCGCAGCTTCTTCCTGCTGCTGCAGCCATGGTTACTGCAGTCGTTGCTGCTGCAGCTGTTGCTGCTGCCAGCTGTTGCTGCAGCAGCAGCTGCTGCTGCTATCCGTATACCAGCTGTAACGATGGTTACAGCTGTTCCCTACACCGTAAACCCTAAACCCTTCGGTAAACCCTAAACCCTAAAACCCTACACCCTAAACCTCCGGATACACTCCTACCGCTGCCCAAACCCCAGTAAACCCTAATAAACCCTTACAAACCCTAAACCCTCATCAGCCTAAACCCTAAACCCTAAACTAGATGCATGTTACCTAGGAGAAGCAAACTGCAGCAAAAAGACAGATATACACCCCAAGGAGGTGTTCGGCTACAACTCAAACGCCCAGTGTACGCATGCATGCATGCATGCATGCATGCATGCATGCATGCATGCATGCAAGGAAGGAGAATGAAGTCATACAAACATGCAGAAGAGGAAAATGATCCGACTCTGCGGTGTCTCTGCTACCCACCCCCCACCAGGTGTACGTACACCCTGCAAACCTAAGCTCAGTTCAAGACGGCACACGCATGCATGCACGCAGGCCCAACATCACCCCGCATGCATGCATGCATGCAGTGGGGTGTACATACAGCCCGCTGGACGCCGAACTATCCCTCTAATAGAAGCTACTTACTTCAGAGGGGGGACCCCCGCTCCCCCCAAACATGCAGCAGCCAGAATGCATGCATGCATGCATGCATACACCAGAATGCATGCATGCATGCAGTTGCTCCAGACAGTATAAATAAAGGTGAATAAATGCTCATGCATACATCTGCATGCAGCCCCATACGAAAAACACCAGCTTCCATTTTCAAGGGCCAGTGTGCGTGCATGCATGCAGCGGTTTGCTGCTGTTGCTGCTGCTGCTGCAGCATGCATGCTGTGTCTATGGCTGTTCAGGCAGCAAAACCGAAAAGACCTGCTGCTGCAGCAGCTAAGCAGCTGCGCTGATCTCATCTCCAGCGTCTTCTGCTGCTGCAGATTCACTTGCTGCTGCTCCTGACGATGCTTCTGCTGCTGCTCCTGCTGCTGTTGCTGCTGCTGCTTCTGCTGCAGCTTCTGCTGCTGCTTCGGGGGTCTTCTCTGCAGGCAACTGCTGCAGCTCCCCCTCACCTGGGGCAGCAGCCAAGACATCACCTACTTCTGTGCATGCAAGCTGCTGCTGGTGCTCCGGCTGCTGCTGCTCCTGCTGCTGTTCCTCCTGCTGCTGTTCCTGCTGCTGCTGCTGCTGCTGGTCCTGCTGCTGCTCCTCAAGCGCCTCCGCAAAGAGAGACTTTGAAAGCGACTGCTCCTGCGCAGCAGCTTCTGTTGGCCCTGCTGCAGCGGGCGCTGCTGCTGCTGCTGCTGCTTCTGCGGGCGCTTCTGCCTCTGGCGCTGCTACAGCAGGCGCTGCTGCTTCCGGCGCTGCTGCTGCTGTTGCAGTTTGCTCTGCTGCTGCTGCAATTCCCGTCGGTGCTACCAACATATCGCCTTGTGGGCCGGCTTGCGCTGGTGCTGCTGCTGCTGCTGCTGCATCTTGCACAGCAGCAGTTGCTGCTGCTGATGCTTCTTGAATAGCTGCAGCTCCTGGTGCTGCTGCTTCTTGCAGAGTAACAGCTCCTACCCCTTCCGTCGCCTGCTGCTGTTGCTGTTGCTGCTGCTGCTGCTGGTCTTGGAGGGGCGGCGCTCCTAGAAGATGGTGCGTGGGGACTGTTGCTGCTGCTGCAGGCGCTGCTGCCGCTGCTGCCGCTGCTGCTGCTGCCGCTGCTGCATCGAGCGGAGGAGCAGTAGGAAGCGCAAAGCTTGCTGCAGGAGGGCAGAGGCCCTGATTGAAGTGCAGCAAGCCGGCGGCCATCTGCTGCTGCATGTTGAGAGCAGAAGCAGCAGCAGCAGCAGCAGCTGCTGCTGCTGTTGCTGCAGGATCTCCTGTGGGGTGTTGCTGCTGCTGGTCGTGTGCGACACCTGGCTGTGGAAGTCCTGCTGCAGCAGCCGCTGCAGCAGCAGCAGCAGCAGCTGCTGCTGC
>NW_013549514.1:27500-47350 GCF_000499425.1 Eimeria acervulina | reverse complement strand
CCGCTGCAGCAGCAGCAGCAGCAGCTGCTGCTGCTGCTCCATCCTGTGTAGCGCCGCCGTTCTCGAGCTGCTGCTGCTGCTGCTGCTGCTGCAGCTGCAGCACATCGAAGTTTGGCCGCTGCACGAGCAGCACTTTAATAATCCGCATAAGCTGTGCATGCGGCAGCTGCTGCAGCAGCTGCTTCTTTGCAATAGAAGGATAAAGAAGGTTTAAGTAAAACACCAGCTCCTTTAAGCGGCTTACATTAAAAACAAACAATACATGCGACTCTAATGCAGACAGAATCTCAGAAAGAAATGATGCAGCAGGGGCTGGCAGCACAGCAGCAGCAGCAGCAGGGGCCCCCGGGGGCCCCACACCACCGCCTAAGAAAGCCAAACCCAAAGGATTCAATTGCTGCTGCTGCTGCTGCTGTTGCTGCTGCTGCTGCTGTGGCGTTTGCCCCGGCTGAGGCAGCAAACCAACAGCCCCGGCACCGCCGGGAGCCGCCGTTCCTGCTGCTGCTGCTGCTGCTGCTTCCGCTGCAGGGTCCGATGCAGCGCTGGTTGTGGGGTTTGCTGTTGCTGCTGCTGCATTGGCAGTGCTGTTGTTCTGGCCGTTTGCTGCTGCATCGTTTGCAGGGACTACTGCGGTTGGTGGTGCTGCTGCAGCTGCTGCTGCTGCTGCTGGGGTTAGTGCTGCTGCCGGCGCGCTGCTGCCTAAAGCAGGGATACCAGCAGCAGCAGCAGATAAAGATGTCTCCAGAAAATTACGCAGAGAGAAAAGCAAAAATATTATTATCTCCTTGTAGAGGCCCAAGCTGTCGGCTCCTGCTGCAGCAGCAGCAGCAGCAGCACCCTGCTGCTGCAGCAACCCGAAAGCAGCAGGGGAGACGCCAGCACCAGGGAAAGCTGCTCCCAGTCCTGCTGCTGCTGCGACTGCTGCTGCGTTGTTTGCTGCTGCAGGCCCGCCGCCAGCAGCAGCAAGCTGTGGGGCCCCCATCAGCTGCATAAACACTCCGCTGCTGTCCGCAGCCGCAGCAGCAGCAGCAGCAGCAGAATTAAAGAACATCGAAGAGCCTCCGCCTAGAGCCCCTAACCCTCCAAACCCTTCTACGCCAGCCCCGAGCTTCCCCACAGACTGCATGCACACAAACATACCGCATACAGATCTAAATGCATGCATGCATGCATGCACAGAAAGCCCCAAACACACACTCTCGGACCCCACACACTACATGAACAGAGAGCCTCAACTACACAGCCCCACGCATGCGTGCAGCCATGCATGTGGGGCCGCATGCAGCGCATGCAAGAGAGCAGCCAGCAGCAGCGAGACGTACTGCTAACTCCAGTAAGGAAGCAAAAGGCGAAGGTGCAGCACAAAGAGGCGCTCCCGGGATCGTCTCCCCGTTCCTAAACAAAGGCCCCACAACGCATGCAAAGAAACCCCACACGTCATAACCCCCACTCAGAAGCAGCAGCAGCAACAGCAGCAGCAGAAAATGCAGCAGCAACAGACGCAGCAGGAAATGCAGCAGCAGCAGCAGCAGCAGGTGACCTACTCAGCTGTTAAGCCTTCCATCTGAAAGCCTTGGGGTGTATCGCCAACTCCCTGCAGTTTAGGCTGCTGCTGCTGCCGTTGCTGCTGCTGCTGCTGCTGCTGCTGCGCCTCTCTATCTCGGCCCCCTGGGAGCTCCTTTGCGTCTCCGTTCCTTGGCGTTGCTCCTGCAGCCTGCTGCTGCTGCACCCTTACAACGAGTGCCGGCGCAGCACCAGCTTGCTGCTGCTGCTGCTGCTGCTGCCTATTGGGCGCCATAAGTGAGCCCGCAGCAGCAGCAGCTGCTGCTGCTTCTGCTGCTACCGGAGCTGCTGCTGCACCGTTTGGCAGCGCTGCTACAGTAGGACCTCCTGCTGCTGCTGCCGCAGCAGCAGCAGCAGCTGCTGCTGCTGCTGCATCATCAATCTTCGGCAGCTGCAGCCCTAAGCCCATGCTGCTTGTGTCTCCTCTTAAGTAAGCATCTAAGAAGGACCCAATAGAACCGTCTAGATATTCAGCACCCCCGAACAGCTGCCCCATTCCACAAGGGCCTGCTGCTGCTGCTGCTGCTGCTGCAGCTGCTGCAGCAGCTGGATCGAGCCCCGGCATACCTGCTGCAGCAGCAGCAGCAGCTGCTGCTGCAGCCTGTGCCGCTGCCATCGAAGGCGCCTTTGCGGGTATCGGTGCTGCTCCTGCTGCTCCCGCTGCTGCTGCTGCTGCTTGTGCTGCTGTTGTTGCTGCTGCTCCTGCTGCTGGAGTAAGGGGCCGGCGGCTTCTCTTTATCTGTCCACCTCCTTCTGCAGCAAATTTGCTGCTAAACACTCGCCGTCTCCGGAGCTGGGATCGTGTCGATCCCCGCCTCCCCTCCGATCCCGGGAGCCACGAAGCAGCTCCTTCATCTTCATCTTCACGCCCCTCATCTGCTGCTGCTTCACTTGCTTCTGCTGCTCCTGCTGCTCCTGCTGCTCCTGATGCTGCACCCCCAGCAGCACCACCCGCACCACCAACTGCTGCTGCTGCTGCTGCTGCTTCACCAGCAGCTGCAACGCCATCAGCCCCAATACGGGAACCATCCTGCGAATAAATATAAGCAAACAGCAATTGCACAAACTGCTGCTGCTGCTGCAGTGTTGCTGCTGCTGCTGTTGCAGCAGCAGCACGAACGAAGCACCACCCCATACATAACGGCAGCAGCAGCAGAGCAGCAACCCTCAACCTCACGCAGCAGCAGCAGCACGCTGCAAAGCCACGAAAACAACGCGCACAGTACCACAACCAGCAGCAGCAGCAGCAGCAGCAGCAGCAAGAGAGGCAGCCTCACCGCCGTGCGTGGTGTTTCTTGTTTAACAGCAAACTCATTCGGAGCTACACTCCGTGCTGCTGGCGTCCTGCGGAGGCTTCGATCCCTCAGGCCCAGCTGCTGCTCTTGTTGCTGCCGACATTCTGCAGCAAACACCAGCAGCAGCAGCAGCAGCAGCAAAGACATGTTCACCCGGAACGCAAAGAACCCGGGAACAGCAGCAAACGCAGCTGCTGAGGCAGCAGCAAAATCCTAGCAGCAACAAATGATCATCAACGGCCCCAGCAGCAGCAGCAGCACCAACAACAAGCGCAACAGCAGCAGCAGCAGCACCACCACAACCACAACTACCACAGGCAGCAGCAGCAGCAGCACCACCACCACCACCACCACCACCACAACTACCACAGGCAGCAGCAGCAGCAGCAGCAGCAGCAGCAGCAAGGGGGCTTGCCTGTGGCCAGTCTATAGGCTTGATAGAAACCCAACTTATTCACAGAAAATTTTCTCTCCACGCGCCGCTTCGTTTGCGGGTCGTACCTAAACAAGAGCAGCAGCAAAACAAACAGCAGCAGCAGCAACATCAAATGCAGCAGCACAGACAGCAGCAGCAGCAACAAATAGAGCAGCAGCACCTAGTACGGCAGCACTATCAACAGAACCAGCAAATACAGCAGCAGCAGAGCCAAGAGCAGCAACAACATAAACAATAACAGCAGCAGCAGGAGCAGCAACAGCAACAGCAGCAGCAACAGCAGCAGCAGCAAGTGCTTACCAGCTTGCCCTCCACGTCTTGTTAACCTTATCGAAGCGGACCCCCACGACTTTCGGAAGTGCTGTGCGTTGCTGCTGCTGCTCCAAGTCTTGCTGCTGCTGCTGATCTAGCTGGTGCTGCTGCGGTGTGGGTGGCAGCAACTGCTGCTGAGGCAGCAATAAACCCTTCACGCCAGCGCCGTAGTCCTGCTGCAGCAGCTGCTGTTGGTGCTGCTTTAGCTGCTGCTGCAGCAGCAGCTGCTGCTGTAGCAACAATGCAGAGGAGACATCTACGCCGCCTGCGACGTGGTACATAGAAACCATATCTTGCTGCTGCTGCTCCAGCTGCTGCAGCTGCAGCTGATGCAGCTGCTGCTGCTCTAGCTGCTGCTGCATTTGCTGCTGCTGCAGTTGCTGCTGCTGCAGCTGGTGCTCTAACGGTAGCTGATCAGCAGCCCCTGTAACATCGTGCAGCGTGGCGGGGTGCTGCAGCTGAGGCTGCAGCTGCTGCTGCTGCTGCAGTTGCTGTTGCTGCAGCTGCTGCTGCTGCTCCAGCTGCTGCTGCAGCTGCTGCTGCTGCAGTTGCCCCTGCAGCGGCTCATCCTTGATCGGGTTCGCTGCAGCGAAGGCAGCAGCCTGTACAGACGGGTCAGCAGCCGCGGGGGCAGCAGCAGGTGTCGGTGTTGTTGCTGCTGCTGCTGCTGGGGACGGCTCGGGTGTACATACACCGTCAAGCTGCAGTTGCATGGGGTCCGTTGCTGCTGCTGCCGCTGCTGCTGCTGCGTTCTCCTGCTGCTGCTCCTCCGCTGTGCGGTATAGAGACGTGTAGGTAGCTCCTTGACTATTGGTGTCGCTGCTTGGTGTTCGGCTAGCTGCTGCTGCTGCTGCTGCTGCTGCTTCAGGGACCAAGGGCTTCTGCTGCTGCTGCTGCTGCAGCAGCAGCGTTAGTTGTTGCTGCATCCTTCTGCACCCACACACCAGCTGGAACGAAGACAATCACTTTGGCGGATTGTCAGAGGCGCAGCAGCAGTATATCCAATAGTGCAAGCAGGTGTACGTACACCCGACTGCAGCAGCAGCAGCAGCAGCAGCAGCAGCTGCCGCTGCTGCCGATAGAACGGAACCGTACGAGTAGATAGAAGACTGGAGGCAAGAAAAGAAACAGAAGCAGGGGTGGAGGGACGCGGCTTACTTTGGTGCTGCTGCAGCAAAGGTTCCTATGCAGCAGCAGCTGCTGCTGCTGCTGCTGCTGCTGCTGCTGCGTCTCTCTAGGCTCCCGCTGCGTTAGGACGAGGCATTCATCCAATAGAGAAGCAAATGAACGCGAAATCGAGGCACAAGAATGATTGAGCTGCCGCTGCTGCTGCTGCTGCTACTGCTGTCGCTACAGGTGCTCCCCTGCTGCTGCTGCAGGCAGAGCTGCTTGCGGCGTTGTGTGTTGCTGCTGCTGCTGCTGCAGCACAACGCATGCAATAAGCAGTGTAAAAAACGTTCTTTATCTTCAATAGCACTTGGCTGCTGTAGCAGAGAAGCTGCTGCTGCAGCCCTGGGGCTGGGGGCAGGCACAAAGGCGAGAGGCCGCGAGAGGCAAGATGCTGCTGCTGCTGTGCTGCTGCAGCAGCAACAAACAGCTTCTATAAGAAGTGCGTAAACTAGAGTTATTTACTTGATTGAGCTACATTCGCTGACGCTCCGACAACGGGTACAGCAGCCAGTTGGCGGCTGCTGCTGCTGCTGCTGCTGCTGCGGCGGCGAGGGTGGCAGCAAGGGCTGCAGCAGCAGCAGCTGCTGCTGCTGCTGCTGTTGCTGCAGGACGCCAGACTGAAGCGGCAGCTGCTGCCTTGGGTATTAATCGAGTTTGATGGCTTTTGCTTCTCCTTTGTTGCATTAGAATAAAATTTAATATTTATTTTAATATTTATTTACAAGAAATATATAATAAAGGGGTGAAAGCAAAGAAAGAGCGGCTGCTGCACCACACAGCGTTTGCTGCTGCACTCTGTTTGCTGCTGCATTTATTTTTGCAGACAGTTGGGGCATCCAGCAGCAGCAAATTCTTCTAATAACACCAAATGCATTTAAAAAGCTCGTATTAAGTATATTTACAGCAGCAAGCAGCGCCGATGCCTATGTATATGCATATACATATACGTATATATGTACATAACAAGCTAGAACCCTCGTTATTAGTATTATTATACGCTATTATTGTTCTTATTATACTTAAGCCGTCTTAACTCAGCGAAGAACAATCAAAGAAAGAGTCTCTATAGAGCAGAAACTAACTCAGCTTCAATCCCTAGTCATGCAGTTAGCAGCAGCAATACAGAGCTGAGGAGACAGACAGCTGAAGACTTAAGAATAGCTTAATGCTTTCAATAGGGTCAATGCTGCGCTGCAGGATCTCCTTGCATGCATATACATCTAAACTCTCTTATCTTCTCTGAACAAACCTCTTAAACTATTGCTTTACTCTCTGATTACATATGTTTTTATATATCTCCCCAGCACAACAGGCTTCACTAAAAGCTATCTAACAGGAGGCCTCAAGACATCAGTTGAGGGTCTAACTCTGCTACGTAAATGCAGTTAAAATATGTTGTATATATATTTAATAAAATAAAGCGGCTGAAGAAAGCTCTTGCAGTCTCTAAGCACCCTTGCGAAGGTGGTAGAAGGGGTAAGAAGCTGTCGGGACAAAGAGGAGACAGCAGCTTGTCTTGATGAAGTGTGCTCTGTCTTTTATTTATGTTTGTTGTAAATGGGTACAGACTAAACACTGAGAGCTCAGTAAGTGTATACCAATCGCCTACAATGGCTATGCATGCAGCAGACAGGCGCTGGGGTGCATAGAAGTATTGTCCTTGTGGGGTTGCTTTGCAGCAGCAACTGCAGCAAGTTCTGCTGAAACTCTCAACAGGCTGTCTCCTCTCTTCCCTATCCCTGGCCCTAAGACTCCAGGTCTCTCCCCTAGTAGACCTGGGGCCTGGGGTTTATCTAAGCTGCAATGGTGTATGCTTTTGTTATGTCTTTGACTTTGTTGCAATTCATAAACTCCTCTAAAAGGAGACAGAACCCTCATTATATTTCCTAGTTATTTAAGGCTCTTCTGGGGAGTTGATCAGAGCCACGATCCTCACAGATACAGCTGAAGTGCTTGATGCATTGAAGTGGTTAATACGATTTTGAGAGGGGGTTCTCGAGGCCGTTAGAAATAATCTCTTGTCTAGCTTGCTTAGGCTTTGATTACACATTACCTTCCCTACATTCCTTTGTGCATTTCACACTTATTAGAAACTATATTTGAAACTGTATAAGAAACCTTTTTGCTGGGGGCGAGCCTACAGGGGGCTGGCTATCAAAAACTAGGGGGAGCCTCCGTCAAACAATGTTTTTTATTATGATAACGCAAGCTTTAGAACAGCGGGTTGAAGAGTGCACTGTTATATTTTAAACCCATTCTGGTGAAGGGAGGACGTGAAGAGATTTTGATGTATTTCTGCTTTGTGCAGAACTACAAAAGAAGCACAGAAGTGTGGGGTGATACACTCAAAGAAACGCTGTCCCTCTCGGGGTGTCTCTCGGCGGTTATACTAAGATTAATTATATATTTGCTCTAGGAAGTGCTAAACAACTTCGGGCTTAATGCATCGAAGCCCTCAAAGCTCCTCCCATCATCCGTCAAGAAAAACTAACAACTCATAAATATGAATAAGACGAAGAGGAGTACAGGGATGCCTCAAGGTAGTTCTACAGGTGCTGCTAATCACTTCTTTAGGCTCCATCACTACCCCCTTCTTACGTGTGGGGGGGCTAAGCCGTGTCTCTTATCTTTTGTTTTGCTGTTCCCCTCTCGGTGCTGTTCCTTGCTTATCCTTTATATATCGCCTTTATATATACATATATATATATATATAAAGGTGTAGATGTGTCGCTCGGTACTGCCCCAGAGCTTTATGAATGTCTTAGACCTGCTGTCTAAACTCTTTTTATTTCTTTTTCTCGGGGGCACTAACATTTACAGCTCCAATATGAACAGGGTTTGTGCTTGCCCCCTTCCAAACCCTCTATCTTTCTTCTTAACTGCGTAAGTAGAAGAGGTCCTCTCCTCTGTTTGATGCGTAACCATTAAACAGAGAACAACACCCCTTATCATACCATCTTGACGGCCCTTTCATCCTTTTAATTGTCTCTCTACAGTAGAACTGGCTAAGGTTTACCTGTCTCCAACACATATATGTGCTCAGACCCGTTGATATAGAAAGAAAAAGCTCTTTCATCACCAGTGACGAGTACTTCTCTCTGCACTCACTTACAAACATATTCCTCTCTTTAGGTTGTCTCTGTTCTGCATTAACGGCTCCGTTGGTGAACGGGGGTATATACACCTGAAAGCTTCTTGACTTGATGAAGAGCCAGACAAGAAGCTTTAATAGTATAGAGGTGCTTCTCGGGAGAAGTAGTCAGTCTCCTTGTTTTGATATACCCACTGTTGTCGTGTGTCCCCGTATAATAAAAATAATGCTAATACAACTGTAGCTCTTCAGATGCATTTTAATAAAAGAAATACAAACCCTGAAAAGAAAAGAACTTCTTTATAATACTTCTGTGTATTGAGACTAGTTAAATACAGATTGCTAACAAAGGCAGGGAGATCTTTGTTTGAATTGGCATCATTGAGAGACATTTTCATTAAAAAAAGATTAAAGAGACAGCCTTTGTTTTGATGATGGACCACTGGTCACGGGTCCCCATCAATGCTAACTTCGTCACATAAGATGTCTCCTTTTCAGTCTCTGTACTAAGCAAAAGGAGACAAGGGCAGGCATTTTAAGAAGCAATAATAATATTTAAAACATTTAAAAGAAGACGTGCATACAGATATTTTCAGTTAATATTAATAACACAGCGCTCTACCAAACCCTCAGAGATATACACCACGTAGCTCAGCTGTACATGCGGGGATCGTTGCTCTGATCACCTCCCCAGAAGAGCCTTAAATAACTAGAAAATATAATGAGGGTTCTGTCTCCTTTTAGAGGACTTTATCAATTGCAACAAAGTCAAAGACACAACAAAAGCATACACCATTGCAGCTTAGATAAACCCCAGGCCCCAGGTCCACTAGGGGAGAGACCTGGAGTCTTAGGGCCAGGGATAGGGAAGAGAGGAGACAGACAGCTCGTTAAGAGTTGCAGAGCAGCAGAACTTGCTGCTGCTGCTGCTGCTGCTTCTGCAAGGCAAGGGAATCCGTTAATGAATGTACGCATGCATGTCCATCTAAGCCCCCCTTTGCTGCATGCACAATCATTTAAGAGACTGTTAAAGAGATACTTTGTTCATAGTAGCCAACCTGCTAGCAAGGAGAAACATATATTCATGTCTATATAGTTAATATAAATCACTTGCACAAATATACACACTACGCATGCTGTATCTATTTACTTTAATATACCAATTGATGTGCCGATACACCTCATCTCTACGCCTCCACCGTCCTCACCAAGTACAATAACTGTAGATACACCCCACTGCTGCTGTTGCTGCTGTTGCTGCTGCCGTTGCTGCTATTGCTGATGTTCCTGCTGCTGTTACATGTGCTGGACGGTAGTCAGCAGCAGCAGCAGCAGAGCTATCTGCATTCTTTTGATCTTTATCTTGTATTAAATAAATTGAATATAGATTTAAATATTAAATTATTTATATTTTACTTTGCTTAGAGTTATTATGCTATAACCTGCACGGGGGCCTCTCTGGGTCTTGCTGCTGCTGCTGCTGCTGCTGCTGCAAGGGCCCCGCGCAAGATGGTTTGCTGCTTGCTGCATTTGTTTAGGAGGTGAAACAAAATAAAACATCTGCTGCTGCCTTCTTTTGATTCAAAACATTCAGCTACTGCCGTCTCGATTAGCAGCGCTGCTGCCGCTGCTGCTGCTGCTGCAGATCTCCTCCTCTGGGAGGCGACCGCTTGCTGCAGCAGCAGCAGCTGCTGCTGCCGCTGCTGCAGCTGCAGGTACAGGTAGAGCTACGGCATAAGCCAAGGCTGCACTGCAACCAGCAGCAGAAGCAGCAGCAACACCAACAACAACACCAACAGCAGGCGAAGCGGCAGCTGCAGCTCGAGCAGCAGCAGCAGCAGCAGCAACAATAACGGGTAGCCACCAATCTCCGGTGTACAGACATTAATCTGCTGCGAAGATGCAGGAGACCTGTGAGTAGAAGGAGAGGCTTTTCAGCTGCTGTCTTTACCCTTGCTGCTCTCTCTTCTGCAGTCAATGAATCGACATACCAAATTGCTGCTCCTGCTGCTGCTGCTGCTGCTGCTGCTACTGCTGCAGCCGCCGCTGCGGCGGCTGCTGCACGTGAGTTTGCTGCTGGTGAAGACCTTTTGACTGTGTTTGAATGTGGCCATTGCTGCTGCTGCTGTTGCTGCTGCTGTTGTTGCTGCTGTTGCTGCTGCTGTTGTTGCTGCTGTTGCTGCAGCAGCGAGTAACACGCGGAATTTGGTGCTGTCGGTGTGCGACTTTAAGCTGCATCACCTGCCTGCAGCAGGAGCAGCAGGAGCAGCAGGAGCAGCAGCAGCAACAGCAGCAGCAGGAGCCCAAGGCCGGGTAGGAAGCAAACTCATTGTTGGTAGAGGCACTCAGCTGCTGCTGCATGGAGGTGCTGACGAGTTCGGCTGCTACAGCGACCTGCACTCTATAGAGCTCGGTGAGGGTTTAGGGTTTAGGGTTTAGGGTTTACGGCTTCGATAGTGGAGCTTGGAGCGGGCTTGGGATGCAATCATTGTGGGCACTGGAAGGGTTTAGGGTTTAGGGTTTAGGGTTTAGGGTTTCTGCAGAGAAGGCTTGCTGCCGCGAGTGAGTTGTTGGTTGTTTAGGGTTTAGGGTTTAGGGTTTGTGCAGAGAAGGCTTGCTGCCGCGAGTGAGTTGTTGGTTGTCTAGGGCTTAGGGTTTAGGGTTTAGGGTTTAGGGTTTAGGGTTTAGGGTTTAGGGTTTGTGCAGAGAAGGCTTGCTGCCGCGAGTTGTTGGTTGGGGGGTTCTCAAAGCCCTCTGGCCGCT
Organism: Eimeria acervulina; assembly: GCF_000499425.1. Taxonomy (NCBI): domain Eukaryota; phylum Apicomplexa; class Conoidasida; order Eucoccidiorida; family Eimeriidae; genus Eimeria; species Eimeria acervulina. The sequence continues at coordinate 36,720 of NW_013549514.1, read as the reverse complement.
TCGGACATTCGCTGCTGCAGCACAGCGGCGCAGCAATTTTGTTTGGAGGTTTAGCTGAGGAGGAAGACGAAGAGCAGCAGCAGCAGCAGCAGAGAATTAAGGTCAGGCTTGCTGCTGCTGGAAGTGCTGCTGCTCGGCCTGCTGCTGCTGCTGCTCGCGGTCGTGCTACTCATCCTGCTGCTGCCGTTGCTGCTGTTGCTCGTTCTGCTGCTTCTGTTACTTGTGCTGCTCCTCTTGTTGCTGCCGCTTTAGCTGCTGTTTCTGCTGCAGTTGGGCTTGCTGCTGCTGCTCTTCCTGCTGCTGCTCATGCTGCTGCTGTGCTGCTGCTGCTGTTGTTGTTGCTGCTGCTCCCGCTGCTGCTGCGTAGTTTGTTTGCTGCGCAACAAACGCACAAACAAAACTGCCGATGCCAGTAGTTGCAGCAGCAGCATGAGCAGCACAGGCAGCTGCTGCACCAGCAGCAGCAGCAACAACATCAGCAACAACAGCAGCACGAACAGCAGCAGCAGCAGCAGCAGCAATGCGTTGCGTTTTGATTTTGCAGTATGCTCCTCCCCCCTTTCTGAGCCCTGAAACTCCTTGGTATCATCAACCCCAACCAAGTGCAGACCTCTTCTCTCTACAGGTTTGCTGCTGCTGCTGCTGCTGCTGCTGCTTGTGTTGTTGTTGTTGTTGTTGCTGTTGTTGTTGCTTGTGCTGCTGCTGTTGCTGTTTTTGTTTGTTGGTGTTTGTTGCTGTTTGTTGTTGTTTGTTGTTTGCTGTCTCCGTGCTGCTGCTGCTGCTGCTGCTGTTGCTGCTGCTGCTGCTGTTGCTGCTGCTGCCCTCTTACGTGCTTTGCACATGCATCATCTTTTCTGCTGCTGACGGTTTAGGGTTTATGTCTTAGGGCTTAGGGCTTTAGGGTTTAGGGTTTAGGGTTTAGGGTTTAGGGTTTAGGGTTTGTGAGCAGCTGGACGACCTCGAATGGTCACAGCCGGAGACTGAGGGTTTGCCTCCGCAGCCGCGTGCCTTCCACGCTGCAGCAAGTAAGCAGCAGCAGCAGCAGCAGCAGCAACAGCAGCAGCAGCAACAACAACAACAGCAATAGTAGCAGCAGCAACAGCCGTATCTACAGCAGCAGCAACAGAAACAACCAATGCAGCAGCACCACCACGCACAGCAACAGCAATACCTAGAGCAGCAGCAGCAACAGCAACAGCAACAGCAGCAGCAGTTAACTGCAACACGAGCAGCAGCAGCAACAGCAACAGCACTTATTTGTGGTTTTGCATGCAGTTTGCGGGGAATATATGATAATCTTCGGGGGAACAACAAACGCAACATTCACGGAGGTCCGTTGCTGCTGCTGCTGCTGCTGCTTCTGCTGCTGCTGTTGCTGCTGCTTCTGCTGCTGCTGTTTCTGCTGCTGCTGCTGCTGTTGCTGCTGTTGCTGCTGCTGGTGCTGCTGACGCTGTTGCTGCTGCCGGTAGTGCTACTCCATCATCAGCTGCTGCAACTGCATGTATATATGAGCAGCTGCGCTTTATGCTGCTGCTGGTGTTGCGGTTGCTGCTGCTGCAACTGCTGCTGCTGCGATTGCTGCTGCTGCTGGTGCTGCTGCTGCAGTTGTGTAATGATTTGCATCTGCTGGACCTGAGGTCGTGGCGCTGGGCGAGCAGCTGCATTGAAGAGGAGACAGAGACAAAAAGAGAGACAGCAGCAGCAGCAGCAGCAGAAGAGACAGAGAAGGAGACAGCAACAGAGACAGAGACAGACGAAAAGAGACAGACAGCAGAAGCTGCATGCACTGCTGAGCTGCAGCTGCTGCTGCGGGGCCCTTCTCCTTCTCCTCGTTGCGGGCATGCGATGGTTTCAGTCGCCAACAGAAACAGATGCATCATGTTCGGGTCAGTTAGGGTTTAGGGTTTAGGGTTTAGGGCTTATGGTTTAGGGTTTAGGGTTTAGGGTTTAGGGGCTTTGCTGCTATGTGATCTCGTTGCTGTTGCAGCGGCGAAGAGGAAGACGGAGCGCTCTGGGCTCTGGACTTTCAAGTTGCTGTTAAAAACCGCAGCAGCAGCAGCAGCAGCAGCAGCAGCAGCAGCGAGACAGAGCTGGTTGAGCGAGTTGAGGCGACGTGGAGTATTATACCGGTGCGTTGTGCTGCTGTGAGGTGTATAGACAGCGAAGGTTTATGTTTTGATGTCTCTTCTTGCTGAAGGCAGCTTTGCTGCTGCGGGAAGTGTTGTTACTGCTGCTGCTGCTGCTGCTGGTCCTTTCTACCTTTGCTACCGATGCTGCTGCTCCTGCTTTTGCTGCTGTTGGTTTTTGCTGCTGCTGCAGCTTTGTTCTTTGCTGCTGCTCTTCCGGGTGTCTCTTCTGCAGAAGTGTGTCTGTATTTCTGCTGCTGCTGCTGCTGCTGCTGCTGTTTGCTGCTGCAGACGCAGCAGACACCTCCCCCCAGTCGCCGCTTTCATTCATTTGTGCTGCTGGAGAATCGGCGGCTGCTGGTGTTTGGCGGGAGAAGCATCAGAAGACCTCAAGACCCTCTGGGTCTGTACGTGCTGCAGTTAGATGCATGCAAGTGGCAGCGCCCTCTCTATGAAGGTAAACTCCAGCAGCAGCAGCAGCAGCAGCAGCAGCGGCGGCGGCGGCGGCGGTAGCAGTAGCAGCAACACGGGCAGCTGCAGCGGCAACCTTTAGCAGACAAATGAACGAACAAACGCAAAAGATATGCATGCGGCTTCATGAAGCTACTGCTGCTGCTGCTGCTGCTGCTGCTGCTGTTGCTGCTGCTGCTGCTGCTTGTGCTGCAGGATCTTTGAATCTTGCTGCGCAGAGCGAAGCTGTGCTTCACGATAAATTAATTGTATTTGGAGGGGCTGCAGAAGCAGCAAAAGCCCTCCCTTCTCCCCACACAAAACGTAAGTCAATGCATGCACCTGAACTTTATTTGCTGCTGCTGCTGCTGCCGATACAGATGGTGCTGATGCTGCTGTTGCTGGTGCTGTTGCTGCTGCTGATGCTGATGGTATTTATGCTGCTGCTGGTGCTGATGCTGCTGTTGCTGCTGGCTGCGTCGCTGTTGTGTGTGGTGTCAGCTGGTGCCACGGATGCGCCCAGCAGCAGCAGCAACAGCAGCAGCAGCAGCAGCAGCAGCAGCAACAGCAGCAGCAGCAGCACCACCACCACCACCATCAGCCGGCAGCTGCTGTTTCTTTCTGTGCTGGAGATAAAGGAAGGCGTTGCAGCAGCAGACATGAAGTTTAAAGTTGTTACAGTAGGAGACTCAGGAGTTGGTAAATCTTGTCTCCTCACGCGCTTCGTACAGGTAATCTAGGGTTTAGGGTTTAGGGTTTAGGGTTTAGGGTTTAGGGTTTAGGGTTTAGGGTTTGTTAGGGTTTGTTAGGGTTTAGGGCTTGTTAGGGTGGATAAATGAATGAATAAGCAATTATAATTTGTTTATTTATTAATGTATATATTTACAGTAAATAGATTAAGAAGAAAAACAAAATAAAGAGTATTATATTTGTTAATAAACTTATTCAATATGAACAAATAGATAAAAAAGAATACAAACCAAAACTATAAGATTATAGTTGTTTATAAATTAATAAATTAATAATACAATAATACTGTAAGAAGGAATAACAAAGAAAAGAACAATGAAAATAATATTAATAATAACCCTAAACCCTAAACCCTAAACCCTAAACAATGAAAATAATATTAATAATAACCCTAAACCCTAAACCCTAAACAATGAGAATAATATTTTTTTAAAACTTGTGCTGCAGGACGAATTCTCTTCTTTTCACGTCTCTACAATCGGATGCGATTTTCTGTCTTTGTCTGTGATGATCGGCGGCCGTCTTTGTTTATTTAACTTCTGGGATACAGCAGGACAAGAAAGGTTTAGCGGTATTACTAAAAATTACTATTTAAATGCAGATGCTTTCGTCTTCGTCTTTGATGCAACAAATCTTCAATCCTTTGATAGACTCTCCAGATGGATTCAACAGGTTATAACCAATTCACCCTAAACCCTAAACCCTAAACCCTAAACCCTAAACCCTAATGCTGTGCATTATATACACCCCAATAAGTAATAGACGATAAACTTTAAACCCTATTCCTGTGCATTATAAACACTCCAGTAAACCCTAAACCCTAATCCTTTGCATTAGATACACCCTAATAAACCCTAAACCCTAATCCTTTAAACAACCCCTTCTTTCTGCTTAGTATGTTGATTGAACAGGTTTTTCTTTGTGCATTATATACACCTCAATAAATCTTAAAACCCTAAACCCTTTTCTCTTTATGCATTAAAAATAAATAGCATTTGAATGTTATTCGTTTGTCCAGTTATACATTATAGTAATATTATATATATATATATATATAGATATATATATATATATATTTGTATATTGTATATAAATATATATATATATATAGATATATATATTTATATATTTGTATATGTAATTTAATATTGCATTAAATATTCTACTATATATTGAGCCTATTATATTCTCTATAGTACAATATAACAAAATATATACTATATATATGTAGTATATCTATACATATATATAGTATATCTATACATATATATGTTATATAAATAATATATTATATATATATATATTATTATATATATTGAGTTGGTTGAATTGTCTGTGTTTGAAGGTAAAGCAGAACCAACAAGAAGAGAAACAAGCCTTATTTCTTATTTTGTGTAACAAGTTTGATTTAGTAGAAGAGCAGCAAATCGATTTGCAGCAGGCTGCTCTCTTTGCTGCTTCTGTTGGGGCAGACTTTCTCTGCACTTCGGCCAAAGTATGAACAACATACATGCACTTAATAACAACTAGCTAGCTAGCTAGCTAGCTAGCTAGCTAGCTAAGAAGTAGATTGCTGGCTTGCTGGCTAGCTAGCTAGATAACTAGCTAGCCAGCTGGATACTTAAGTAGAAGTTGTGTTGTGCTGTCACATAGTTAGACAGGTAGCTAGATAGCTAGTTAGCTAGTTGAAGGGGTATGTGGCTAGCTAGCTGCCTAGCTAGCTGGGGAGCTAGCTAGCTAGCTATTAATTAGAGTGTGCGGGTTCGATGGTTGAACTCCTCTTCGAAGGTCAAGAATGGAGGGAGACTATTATGGTTTAGGGCCTAGGGTTTAGGGTTTAGGGTTTATGGTTTAGGGCCTAGGGTTTAGGGTTTAGGGTTTGTTTTTGTGCAGACGTCGGCCAACGTGGACACCGCGTTTTTGAGTCTCGCCTCAAAGCTGGTGGAGCAGCGCCGTGCTGCTGCTGCTGCTGCTGCTGCCGCTGCTGCTGCTGCTGCTGCATCGGGCAGCAGCAGCAGCGGGGGCGCAGCAGCAGGTGGAGGGACTGTCTCCCTTGTTCATTCTGCTGCTGCTGCTGAGCAAACCCGCAACTCTTGCAGCAGCTGCGCAGGAAGGCTGCGAGGCCCTGTGCGACCTTCAGCTGTTTAAACCCTAAACCCTAAACCCTAGTTTAGCTGCATTTGTTTCTTCACAAACAACTTTCTTCTGTCAGTAACGTGGGGGAGACGCTCCTTTAAAAAAATCTCTAGATTAGGGTTTAGGGTTTAGGGTTTAGGGTTTAGGGTTTAGGTGTTCCACTTGCTCAGGGCGTTTGCTACAAGCCTTTTTGCCTCAACAACCTCTAGAGACAGAAAAAGGGTCTTTGAATTATTTACTCTTAAGAAGACAAAGCAAAAACTGTCTCCTAAGGGTTTAGGGTTTAGGGTTTAGGGTTTAGATAGGCAGAGAAGGGATTTACGACTGATTCACTCTTAAGGAGACAGAACAAAAACTGTCTCCTGAGGGTTTAGGGTTTAGGGTTTAGGGTTTAGACAGACAGCCTTCGCCTGAGCTGCTGGCACTCGCAGTAGAAAGGCAGAGCTGCTTATTAATATTGCAGCGTTATGTTTGTTATAGTAATATAATAATAAAAGTAATATAATAATAATAATAATATAATAATAATATAATAATAATATATAATAATATATAATACTAATATTATTAGTATCCTACCAGTGACAATCTTAACGCAGCAAAAATATAAAAATAATGCATAAGAAAGTAATAATGTAATATAATAATGATATTATTATTACTGTTATTATTATTATTATTAGTAATATTGTTATTGTTATTATTATTAGTATTATTGTTATTGTTATTGTTATTAGTATTATATTAGTATTACATTAGTATTACATTAGTATTATATTATACTAGTATTATGTTATATTAGTATTATATTAGTATTAGTTTGCGAAGTAGTAATAGGCCCTGAGGGCTTCGTAGACTTTAAATAAACCCTTGATGGTTTATATTTGGTCAGTTCACCACTGAGGTTTAATTAGGGTTTGGGGTTTAGGGTTTAGGGTTTAGGGTTTAGAAGATATAGATATATCTGTGCAGAAGGAAGGCAGAAGGGGGTGCTTATTAAGGTAGACTCTGTGAAATAAACAAACAGAAGCATGAAATAAAATAAATAAATATATTTAATGATATAAAATAACTCAAACAACTGCATAAAACAAAATGAACTTATTTATTTTCTCTTGCTGCTGGGGGCTGCGGGGCCCCCCTCAACTCTCCGAGTGTACGAAAGCTGCAATAAAATGAATAAAGAGGAGGTAAAATTGCAATAAATTTGAATTAAATATTTAAAAAATAATATATTTTCGTTTATATTTAATTAAAACAGCCCCAATGATATAATCTGCTGCTGCATGCACAGCAAAGGCTTCCGCTGTCTACACTGCAGCCAGCAGCAGCAGCTGCTGCTGCTCTATCCGTTATTTTCTGTTTTTCTTTGTTCTTCTCTTTCTTTATTTTAATACCATCGCGAGGCCTGCGGTGTATAGGCAGCTACTGAGGCCCTTTCTCGCAATAACACACCTGCCTTGTTGTTTTCTTAAACCCTAAACCCTAAACCCTAAACCCTAATAGTTGTTGCGCTGCAAAACCATGACAGAAGAGCCTCTCCAGGATGAGGGCGCGGGCCCGCCTGAGGCGGCCTCAACTCTTGCTGCTGCTCTTGCTGCTCTTGAAGGGGACTTGCAGCAGCAGCAGCAGCAGCAGCTGCAGCAGCAAGTGCTGCAGCAGTTAAAGGAGCGCACCTGCAGCAGCAGCTGCAGCGGAGACCCTGTGTTCAGTGCTGAAGAATTCTCGCAGCTGTGCAGCAGCGTGCTGCTGTCTCCTGCTGCTTGCAGCAACATCAAACGCAGCAGCAGCAGCTGGCGCTGCTGCTTCTCTCGCCTTCAGTCCGCAGCAGCAAAGGCACTAGCATGCGAAGCAGCAGCAGCAGCAGCAGCGGGGAAAGAGACAGAGGCGCAGCAGCAGCAGCAGCAGCTCCCTTTGCTGCAGCTTTTCTGCTCGACACTGCAGGAGACAATCAAAGGCCTCAGCTGCAGCGCAGCAGCAGCAGCTGTCGGCAGCAGCTTCCTCACCATATTGCTGCAGCTGCCTCCTGCTGCTCTTGCTGCTGCTGCGGCTGTAGACTGCTGCGCACAAAGCATCAGACAAGTGCTGCAGCAGATGGAGCGGGTGTTTGCTGATGTGTTTGCTGTTGCGTTTGAGCACCACAGTCGCCAGCAGCAGCAGCAGCAGCAGCAGCAGCAGCACGAGCACCAGCAGCAGCAGCAGCAGCAAGAGGTGCTGCAGGTACAAGTAGAGCAGCTGCTGCACCGTCAAGTGTTGCGGCTTCCGTGGGTCCACGTGCTGCAGCAGCTGCTGCAGCAGTCTTCTAAGGCAAGGGCATATGCGCTGCAGGTAGCAGAGAACAGCGTAAGCAGCAGCAGCAGCAGCAGCAGCATTTGCTGCTGGATGCTGTGCCGCTGGGCCTGTGATGTTCTGCTTCATAGAAATATTAGACGCGATGCTTCTGCTGCTGCTGCTGCAGCAGCAGCAGAAGCAAAAAAGGAGGCTCTTCAGGTTCGGGATAAACTGCTTCATATATTTCTTCAGGTACTACCAACAGCAGCAGCAGCAGCAACAACAACGAAAACAGCAGCAGCAGCAGCAAAAGCAGCAGCAGCAGCAGCAAAGATGAGATGCAGTTCTTCGTCCAAGTGCAGCAGCAGCAGCAGCAGCAATAGCAGCAACAGCAGCAGCGGCAGTAGAAGTAGTAGTAATAGTAGCGGCAAAAGCAGCACTAGCAGCAGCAGGAGCAGAAGAAGCAGCAAAAGCAGCAGCAGGAGCAGCAGCAGCAGGAAGAGGCGATTGTTTGTTTGCTGTTTATGTCTTGTGTTTTGCTGCAGCTGCTGGAGGGCCGGCGAGGCTCTGGGGTGTCTCTGCATGTATCGTTTGCTGCTCTAGGTTTGCTGCTGCAGCAAGAAGACTGGGAAGCAGTTGTTGCTCCTGCAGCAGCAAAAGGCTTTGCGCGCTCCTTTGATGCTGTGGGGCCCCCGGTGCTGCTGCTGCTGCGACATTCAAGATCAGACTGCTCCAAGTAAGTTGCTTCCCATGCTGCTGCTGCTGCTGTTCTTGTTGCTGCTGCTGTTGCTGCTGCTGTTTCTGCTGCTGCTGCTGTTGATGCTGCTGTTGCTGCTGCTGTTGCTACTGCTGTTGCTGTTGCTGTTGCTGTTGCTACTGTTTGCAGCAGGCTGCCTCTGCAACTGTATTTCCCTGGTTCGGCTCTCTGTTCAGCCTCTGCTGCTGCTGCTGCTGCTGCTGCTGCTGCTGCTGCTGTTGCGTAGGTGTCTGCTTCTGCTGATCGAGGAGCTGCTGCCTACTCTGAAGGGAGCAGCAACACTTGCTGCAGCTGCACGAGGCCGTGCTGCTCTTGCTGTCAGCATCATAAGACAAGCAGCAGCAAACTGCCGCACTGCAGCAGCGCCTCTTAAAGTGCAGCAGCAGCTGCTGCGCGAATTAAATGCTCCAGGCCTTAAAACATTCGACTTCATTGCGGTGCTGCAGGTAATCCTCGCTGCTGCTGCTGCTGTTAGTGCTGCTGCTGCTGCTGCCGTTAGTGCTGCTACTGCTGCTGCTGTTAGTGCTGCTGCCGTTACTGCTGTTAGTGCTGCTGTTGCTGTAAGTGCGGGTGCTGCTGCTGTTAGTGCTGCTTCTGCTAGTGCTGGCGATGCTTCTGCTTTTGCTTCTGCTGCTGTTGCTCCTGCTGCTGTCGATGCTGCTGCTGTTGATGTTGCTGCTGTTGCTGCTGCTGGGCTTGGGGTTATTACCTTCTTTTTTTTTGTTTGCAA
>NW_013549514.1:0-22500 GCF_000499425.1 Eimeria acervulina | reverse complement strand
GCTTTCTCAAGCTGTGCATCAAAGCAGCTTGCTGCTGCTGTACATACAGTCATCCCTCTACTAACAGATGCAGCAAGTAATGCATCGCTGCCTCAGGTGCAGCGAGCTGCTGAAGAAGCATTAAAGACATTCAGCCAAGCTGTACGTACACCTGAACTGCAGCAGCTCGCGCTGCAGCAGATTGTTCCTACACTTGTTGACCCCACAACAGATAATATTAGAAGAACGCTTGAAGCTCTCTTAGCAATTGATTGTAGCGGGTTTAAAGAAGAAGCAGCACTGTCTCTCTGTATACCGCTGCTGCTGCGGGGCCTTGCAGAGCGCAGCAGCGACATACGCTGTAAAGCAGCAGATATTATTGCTTCATTAGGGGTTCTGTGCCAGCAGCAGCAGCAACAGCAGCAGCAGCAGCAGCAGGATTTGGTGATGCAGCCGCTGCTGCCGTATCTACCGCAGCTGCTGCCCTCGCTGCAACAAGCTCTCGGAGACCCTATTCCAGCTGTACGCTCAGCAGCAGCACGTGCATGCGGCGCATTAGCATGCGGTGTTAATGAAGCAGAGCTTGGAGATCTGCTGCAGCAGCTGCTGTCTACCCTGAGCAGCAGCGAGAGCAGCGTAGAAAGAAGCGGTGCAGCAAATGCTTTATCAGAGTTGCTGCTGGCTTGGGGGCCAGAGCGACTGCAGCAGCTGCTGCCGTTGCTGCTGCAGCATGCAACAGACACTCAAGCTCCAGCAGCAAGTCGTGAAGGTTTTCTAGGTTTGTTTGTCTTCTTACCTCGAGCATTTAAGAAAAGTTTTGATGAATTCGTCCCCAGAGTGCTGCCAGCAGTGCTGCAGGGTTTAGCAGCAGAAGAAGAAGGTGTAAGAGATGTAGCTTTGAGAGCAGCAGAAGTATGTGTGCAGCTGTTTGCTGCTACACATACAGCTCTGCTGCTAAGACCTTTAGAAGAAGGTTTATATGCTGCTGATTGGCGCATCCGGTGCAGCAGCACTCAACTCTTGGGCTTGCTGCTGCAGCGGCTGCTGCAGGGGGTTAATGAAGAAGATAATGTAGCAGCAGAAGACCTGCTGCAGACTGAAGTACTCTCTATAGAGAGAAGAAGCTATATTCTTGCGTCTCTGTTCATGATGCGCAGCGATGATAATGTAGCTGTTAGACAAACAGCAGCAGCAGCACTAAAAAAAATAGTGTCCAATACACCCAAGACGCTCAAAGAAATACTTCCTATATTAACGAGGAGGCTTATCTCAAATCTTGCTGCTCCTGCTGCGCTGCAGCAGCAGCAGCAAAAACAAAAAGCTGCAGCAAGATGTATCGGCTCTCTAACACAAAAGATTGGTGAACAAGTGCTGCCGCAGATATTACCACACCTAGAACAAGTACGTTGTCTCCTGCTGCTGTTGCTGCTGCTGCTGCTGCTGTTGCTGCTGCTGTTGCTGCTGCTGTTGATGCTGCTGCTGTTTTTGATGCTGCTCTCTACCCAGCTGTTGGTTTCTGCCGCTGCGTCTGTCTGTGAGGCAGCAGTGTCTCCCGCTGCGCTGCACCTTGTTCCCTCTGTGTTTTGCTGCTGCTGCTGCTGCTGCTGCTGCTGCTGCTGCTGCTGCAGGCTCTGGGGTCTGCAGATTCATCTGTGCGCCGGGGTGTCTGCTTGGGGCTGCTGGAAACGTTTAAGAATGGTTCACGTGCTGCACTTGCTGCTGAAGTAGATAGCTTGCTGCGGCTGCTGCGGAAGGCTCTGCAAGACAAAGACGCAAGTGTGCAGCAGGCTGCTGCTGCTGCTGCTGCTGTTTCTTTGGAGACCCTCGGGCAGGAAGCAAGCAGCAGATTGGTGCCGCCGCTGCTGCAGCAGCTGCTGCAACCGCCGCTGCTGAGTCGCGAAGATGCAGCAGCAGCAGCAGCAGCAGGAAGAGCAGCGCAGCTGCAGGGGTTGGAGCTTTTGCTGCGCGAGCAGCCGCATGCAGTGTTGCCGCTGCTGCTGCAGCAAGCAGCAATACCGCAGCAAGATGGTGCTTCTGCTTCTGTACTTGGTGCTGCTGCTGCTGCTGATCCGCAGCGTCTCTCCCGGCACCTCAATCGTATCTTTGAAGCGCTTATCGCAGGCCTGCTGCAACCCCGTACGTTGCTGCTGCTGCTGCTGCTTCTGCTGCTGCTGCTGTTGCTGTTGCTGTTGCCGTTTTTGCTGTTTGCCTTTTTTTTGTTTTGTTGCTGGTGATGCTGGTGCTGTTGGTCTCGTTCTGCTTGCTGCTGCTGCTGTTGCTGCTCATGCGGCTGCTGCTGTTACTGCGAATGCTCCTGCTGCTGCTGCTGCTGATCAGTTGTTTGTGTGTGCATTATATTTGCTTAATCTCAGGTGCTCTGGATGAGGACGGGTTTATAGCGGAGGAGTGCTTTCGCGCTGCAGCAAAGCTGCTGCAGCGGCTTGATACAGAGGGCCTCGAGGTGCTGCTGCTGCTGCTGCAGCAGCAAATGAAGGCAGCAGCACCCGTATGTGAGGTCTCCTCCACAGGGCGTCTGCAGCTGCTGCAGCACAGAAGCAGCAGCAGCCATAAACCCAGGGGCGCTGCAGGAAGCAACGGCTGCGCACCCGCACCAGCAGCAGCAGCAGCAGCAGCAGGAGCTGCTGCTGCTGAGCGTTCTCCTGACGATCCTATAACAGCAGATTTGTTCTTCGATGCTGAGGCGCTGCGCTGCAACAATGCATTTAAAGCTGCTTCAGAGACAGCAGCAGCAAACCCCAAGAGGAGGGAGATCTGCTGCTGCTTGCTGCTGGCGGTTTGCTGCTGCCGCGCGCAAGCGGAGCTTGAGAGCAATATGCAGCTGCTGCTGCAGCTGCTGCTCCCTGTTGCCTTGGCAGACCCCTCTGCTGCTGCTGCTGCTGCTGCATGCGCAGCACTCAACATACTCCTGCCCCCACTGTCTAGAGATGCGCTCGATGGCTTAATACCCTTGGTACGCTCATCTGCTGCTGCTGCTGCTGCTGCTGTTGCTGCTGCTGCTGCTAATGCTGAAGACGCTGCTGCTGTTGCTGCAAGTCTTGTTGGTGCTGCTTCAAGTACTGCTGCTGCTGCAATTGCTGCTTTATCTGCAGTTTTATCTGCTGCTTTATCTGCTGCTTTAGCTGCTGCTTTAGTTGGTGCTGCTGCTGTTTTGCTGCAGCTATATCAGGGTCTATTCCGATTGGTAGCTGATCCCTTAACAAAGCGGCCTGTGGGGGGCGAAGTGCTGCTGCTGCCTGGCCTGAGCAGCAGCAGCAGCAGCAGCAGCGAGTTGCTGCATTGCTGCATACGTGAAGGCGTGATACCGTGTTCAAGCTCCTCCTCTTCCTCAGCAGCAGCAGCAGCAGGACCTATCAGCAGCAGCTGCAGCAGCAGCTTAGCGAGTGCATTGCTAGCGGGCTGTTTGTCTCTTAATCCCAAGTGTAGAGAGGTAGCAGCAAGAAGTCTTGAGCTGCTGCTGCTGCATGCGCAGCAGCAGCAGCTAAAAACTCTCGCTATTAAAATCACCGGGCCCCTCATTCGCTGCACCGCTGACCAACTGCCAGTCAAAGTTAAGAGTGCGCTTCTAAGGGCTCTCAGGTATATAAATATATTATATTAATATAATAAATAAATAAATATATATATATATATTAATAGTATATTTGATGTATATTGTTATTAATATAACTGCCAGTCAAAGTTAAGAGTGCGCTTCTAAGGGCTCTCATGTATATAAATATATATATATATATATATGTTTACATATATATATATATATATTCATATGTAATAACTAATTATATATACATATATGCATATATATATATATAAGGAGACAGTAAAGATAATATAATAAATTAATATATGAAAAGGAGACAGCTTCTCTTTCACCACTTTCATTGTCTTTGTCTCTTGTTTTTTTTCTTTTGTCTCTGTCTTTGACTCTCTGTCTCTTTATTTGTCTCTCACTGTCTCATTATATATATATATGTATATATGTATATATGCATACTTATATATATATATATATATACATATAGATATATATATATATGTATATATATATATATACATATATATATATATATGTATATGATTCTGTTTATCTGTCTCTTTGTTTTTTTCTGTCTCCTTTTTTGTCTGTCTCTTTATTTCATTGTTTTGTCTCCTTTGACGTTGTAAGGAGGAGGCAAGACCAGCTGCCTCTCCCGCTGCTGCTGCTGCTGCTGTTGCTGCTGCTGCTGTTGGGTTGTGCTGGTGGCAATTGCCGAAGCTGATTGCTGCAAAGGATATTCTTTCTGCTGCTGCTGCTGCTGCTGTTGCTGTTGCAGGGCTTTGCTTCTGCGTGCTGGGGTGTACGTCAAGGCTTTGCTGCCGCAGCTGCAAGCAACGCTGCTGAAGTGTCTTGCTGCAGCAGCAGCAGCGGCAGCAGGAGCCACAGCTGCTGCTCTTTGCCGCTGCTGCTTGGGGCTTGTTGCTGCGCTGCACACAAGAAACCGTGTAGAGGCCCTTCTAGGAGAGCTTGCGCTGTCTATACACCCCACAGCAAACACTGCAGCAGCAGCAGCAGCAGCAGGAGTTAATACTATCTCCCCTCTCGTCGCTCTCCAGGTTCGATCCGCCTCTTGCTGTTGCTGCTGCTGCTCTTGCTGCTGTTGCTGTAGCTGCTGTTGCTGCTGCTGCTGTTGTTGCTACTATTAATGCTGCTGCTGCTGCTGCACCCCCCGGCTGACTCCAAGTTGGCGCTGCTGCTGCTGCTTCTGCTGCTGCTGGGGTGTATGTACAGGTGGTGCAGCAAGTGTTAGTAAATACGCGGGAGCCTATCGAAGACCCCGCGCTGCTGCGGGATGTTGCTGCTGCTTGCTGGGCAGCAGCAAGTGCAGCAAGAGATGAGCAGCAGCAAATCGTTGCATGCACTGCGCTGGGCTGTCTCCTCGCCCCAGCTGCACATACACCGCAAGCGCAGCAACTGCTGCAGGAGTTCATTGTGGAGGCAGCAGCAGATTTCCAAACCGAAACGCGCAAGGTAAGCTGCAGGAGCTGCTGCTGCTGCTGCTGCTGCACATGCTGCTGCGGCAAGTAATGTTGCTGCATCTGTTGCTGCTGCTGCATCTGTTGTTGCTGCTTCTGTATCTCTACCTGCTCCATGCCGCGTTGCTGCACCTGCTGCTGCTGTACCTTCGGTGCTACATGAGGAGCTGCTGCTACTGCCGCTGCTGCTGCTGCTGCTGCTGCTGCTGCTGCGTGCAGAGCGGGTGTTTGGTGTTGGCGAGTTTGCTGCGAGCTGGAAACGAGGAGCAGCTGCTGCAGTGCCCGTTGCTGCAGCAGCAGCAGCAACTGCAGGAGCTGCTGCTGCAGGTGCTAGAAGACCGATCTGCTGCTGTGCAAGCTGCTGCACTTCAGGTGTATAGGCAGCTGGTGCGACGTTCAGAGTAAGTGGTGTTTATTATTTTTCTGTTTTTTCGTCTTTTTAAATATAAAGACCCTATTAATGTTTATTTATATTATAATAAAAATAATTTTAAAAATAATATATATATATATATATATACATATATATAAATATATATATATATATATATGTATATAGAGCGCCCATGGGTTAGGGTTTAGGGTTTATGTTTTGCTGTTTGTTTGTTGTCTCTTTGTTTCTGCTGCTGCGTGCAGCAAACAGCAGCAGCTGCTGGATGTTTGCTGGGCCCTGCTGCCGCCTGTGGAGGCAGCAGCAACAGCAGCAGCAGCAGCAGCAGCACAAGCTGCAGGTGAATGGGGTCCTGTCAGTGATGCTCTTGTAGCAGCAAGACGGCTCTGTAGGGCATCGCCGCATCTGCTGCAGTCGCCGCCAGCAGCAGCAGCTGCTGCTGCTACTGCTGCTGCACAAATATGCGAGCTTGCCTTCTCTAATCTCTACTCAACCAACCCAGCTGTGAAGTTACAGGCAAGCTTGCTGCTGCTGTTGTTGCTGCTGCTGTGCGGGTACTGCTGCTGCAGAGTAGGTTGGTGTGTAGCTCATTCTGACGTTTCCCTGGTTTGCTGCTGCTGCTGCTGCTGCTGCTGCTGCAGGCTGAGCAGCTTCTGCTGCAGCTGCTGCGCTCGCGTGCTGGCAGCAGCGGGGTGACTGAGGAGGAGGCGAACGCGCTGCTGAATGATGTAGAAAACAGCAGCAGCAGCAGCAGCATTACAGGACGGCGGCTGCAGCAGCTAGGAGACTACCTGTTTAGGGTGCTGCTGCGCGTGCATGCGGACGCAGCAGCAGCAGAAGCAGCAGACAGCGGAGATGAAGCAGCATTCGCAGCACTTGCTGACGAGCCTGAACTAATTGATGATAATTGGGAGGTCTTCCTGTAAACAAATGCATGCATTTGCTGCAGCAGCAGAAGCAGTAGCACCACATGCAGAAGCAGCAGCAGAAGCAGCAGCAGAAGCAGCAGCAACCGTAGCACTTGCTGCTGCAGCATCTGCTGCTGCACCACAACAACAGCACTTGCTGTTGCAGCATATGCTGCTGCACCACAACAGCAGCACTTGCTGCAACGTCTGCTGCTGTACCACACAACAAGCAGCTGCTGCTGCTGTGCTGCAGCAGCAGTAGCTGCTGGTGCAACTGCAGCAGCACCTCTTTTATGTGCGACTTCGGGGTATGCGATTGCAGCCCTCTATTAATTGCCTTTGAGGCTGTTGTATCCTGCTGCTGCTGCTGCTTCACGTGCTGGTGTTGCTGCTGCTAATGTTGCTGCTGCTGTTGTTGCTGCTGCTGCTTCTGCTGCTACAGCTACGGCTGCTTCATGTTGCTGCTGCTGCTTCTGCTGCTACAGCTACGGCTGCTTCATGTTGCTGTGCGTATCTGTTTGCTTATGCTTGTTTGTTTTTTATATATTTATTAAATAAATAAATAAATAAATAAATAAAATTATTTAATTTGTTTCGTTTGTTTATTCCTTTTCTTTTAACACTTTGTTTGTCTTTCTCTTCTGCGAGCTGCCCCAAACCCTAAACCCTAAACCCTAAACCCTAAACCCTAAGGGTCTCAATCATCTTCGGGTAGTGCATTTGCATCATCTTCAAATAATTCAACATTCTCCCAAAATGCAGACCCTGTGCACAAACAAAAACAGCAGCAGCAGCAGCAGCAGCAGTAGCAGCAGCAGCAGAAACAGCAGCTGGACTGCAACGGTACTAGCGGATTCGCCCTCGTCAGCAGCAGCAGCAGCATTAGCAGCAGCAGCATTAGCAGTAGGAGCATTAGCAGCAGCAGCATGATCAGCAGCATCGTTATATTGTATGTAGATGCGTACCATCGGGTTCGTTATCTGCTGCAGCAGCAGCAGCGGCAGCAGCAGCAGCACTTTCAGTAAAGATCTGCTTCCCTGTGATAACATCGCTTTTGTTTGAAGAGGCCCAAATGCCCTTCGCCTGCATCTCCGCAGCAAATGCTGCAGCCCATCTGCAAAACTCTTCGCGAGTGCATCGCTCCTATACAAACAAACAAATATAATTATTATATATATATATATGTATATATTTGTTTGTTTATTTATTTTATATTTATTTATTTTTATGTTTATCTATTTATATTTATATATTTATATTTGCTTACACTGGCAGGGCAGAGAGTTCTCTCTCTAAATCTTATAATTATATTTATAATAATTATATTTATATATATTTATATTTATATTTATATATTTATATTTATATGTTTATATTTACATATTTATATTTATATATTTATACTTATATTTATATTTGCTTACGCTGGCAGGGCAGAGAGTTCTCTCTGCTGGGCCTCTGGCGGAGGCATCAATTTGCTGCTCCAGGCTGTCTTCATCTTCGTCTGCTGCTGCTGCTGCTGCTTCTGCTGCTGCTGCTGCTGCTGCTGGCTGCTGCTGCTGCTGCTGTCGGTTTAGCATTTGATCGTACATCGACTCTGTGGGTTTATTCTTTTCACGCAAAAATTCCTAAAGACAAACAAATAATATAAAATATAAATAAAAATATAAATATAAATATAAATATATATATATATATATATTTATTTATTTATTTATAACACCAAATGAAAATATTGAAAAGGCAGCAACAACAACATTTCGTCTGTTTGACAGGGTTTGTTTGCTCTTTAATATTATATTTATTTATTTATTTATTTATGTATTTATTTATTTAATCAAATAAATACTAAGTATACACAATTTAATTAATATTTTAATATTTTAACTTAAATTAACAAATAAACAATAAATATATTACAAATGTGTAAATATATTATTATATCTATTTAAACAAACAAACAAACAAATAAACAAATAAATAAATAAATAAATAAATAAACAGACAAACAAACAAACAAACAAACAAACAAATAAACAAACAAATAAGCAAATAAACAGACACACAAATAAATAACTAGAAAAATAATAAATAAATAAATAATAAATAATAAACAAACAAACAAATAAATAAATAAATAAATAAATAAATAATAAATAATAATATACTTCTTACTACGACTACTTGAGCAGCAGAAAATAGCATAGGGCTGCCGATATTATTTTTTAATTCTTTGTCAATTTTCTTCTTCACATCTTCGATGTCTGCTTCGCTTAAACCCTTCGCTGATAAACATATAAACAAATAAATAATAAATAAATAAATAAATAAATAAATAAATAAATAAATAAATAATAAATAAATAACAAATAATAAATAAATATAAGAGTGATAGACTTGTATGCAAATAAATAAATAAATAAATAAATAAATAAATAAATAAATAAATAAATAAATAAATATATCAATTCAAAATACAAATAAAGAAGTAAATAAATAAACACATCGGAAACAGCTAGCTAGCTAGCTGTGACTAAGAACAACTACCTGGCTCAGTACCTAGCTAGCTAGCTAGCTAGCTGTAGCTAGTTAGTTAACTAACAGAGGACTAACAAGCTATCTTAGTAGCTATCCAGCTAGCTGTGATGATGGCTAGCTAGCTAGCTAGGTTTGAGTGGTGTGTCTGTGTCTCTATTATATATATATAATATATATATATATATATATATATATTCATATATATACATATATTTATATTCATATATATATATATATATTTATATACATATACACGTATTTATATTCATATACATATATATATACTTATATTCATATACATATATATATAAATATTTATATTCATATATATATATATATGTCTTACATGCAGCAATATACCAGTCGGGGAGGTCGTGCGGATATTGTGGGGTGAATTCGAAGTGTATTGACAGCTGACAAATATTCTTCGGGTGATTTTCTTGCAACTCGCCGAAAGGTAAAAGCCGAAGAAGACAAGCAGAAGAAGATAGTTGAGTATACTCTCCAGGGTGAGGCAGCAGAGCAGCAAGAGCTATCATCTCGTCTTCTTGATCTTCTTTGTTTTGTTCGAGACCCATTTTCTTACATCAAACGCAACTTATATATATATATATATACTATACTGTACAATACACTCCGATGCTGCTTATATACCACTGCTTTTGCTGCTGTTGTTGCTGTTGCTGCTGCTGCTGCTGCTGTTTGCTGTGTCTCCTCTTGCTGCTGATGATGCTACTGATGCTGATGATGCTTCACTGGAGTCGTGCAAACTAAGTCAGAAGGATTATGTACACACTCGAGATGGATCGACTCCGGGATCGCCTTTGGGATCGTCCCCTGGATCGTCTCTGGGATCGTGTGTGGGGTCGCGTGTGGGGTCGTGTCTGGGATCGTATGTGGGATCGTCACTAAAAGCAACTTTAAGATCGGGATTAGGATCGGGGTTGGGATCGGGTGGGGATCGTGCTGGGGATCGTCTCCGTGCGTTTGTTTATAGCTGCTGATGGTTTATCTGCTGAGCTGCAGCAGAAGAAGAAAGACAGAAAAAGAAAAACAAACAAACAGACAGTAAAGTAGAGGACCCTGTACAGGCGGAGATTGTGGGGCCTCTGAGGTGTATAGGCAGACACCTCGTGGGTTTATTTAAAAGAAAAAAACAAAGAAAAGAAGAAAAAGAAGAAATAATTTAAACAACAACAGAGTCAAGTATCTGAGGGAAGCTGCAGCAGCAGCAGCAGCAGCAGCAGCAGCAGCAGCAACGACAACGGAGGACGGCTTCTCTTTCTGTCTTTGTTTGCATGCATGCAGAGAAAAAATAAATATAAAAAATAAAACTAAATAAACACACAACAATAAAAAACAAATAAATAGACAGCGAACAGTCTCCTGCTGCAAGGGCCCACTCTGCTGCTGCTGTTTCTTTCTTGCTGCTGCTGCTGCTGTTTCTTTCTTCTTGCTGCTGCTGCTGCAGCTTCAGGTGTATGTACACCTCAGCTTCCCTTCTCTTTAGGTGCATATACACCTCAACTTGCATTTCTTTTCAGCTGTACAGACAACTCACAATTTGCTCCTTTCTCGCTGCAGCTGCTGCTGCAACAGAGACACCTGCTGCACCAGCAACAACAGCAGCAAAACCTACAGCAGCAGCAGCAGCAGCAGCAACAACTGTGCTTGTTGCTGTGTTGAGGCAACAAGGAGACAACTGCATCACTGAATAGCTCAACTAGCAGCAGCAGCAGCTACACCACCAGCAGCAGCAAAAACAATAACAATAGCACGCACAGCGTTAGCGGGGGGTCAATAGCAGAAGCAGCAGCAGCAACAGCAGCAACAGCAACAACAATAGAAGCAGCAACAACAACAGCAGCAACAACAGCAGCAACAGCAGTTAGCTGGACTGGTTCTGCTGCAGCCAATGCTGTCTTCGTACGCCCAAGCAGGGCTTTCTGCTTACTTCTTTGCTGCTGCTGCAGCAGCAGCAGCAGCATCATGAGCAGAAGCGGAAGCAGCAGCTGCAGCACTTGCAGCAGCAGCAGCGGCAGCAGCAGCGGCAGCACCAGCTGCAGGAGCTGCAGTAGCAGCAGAACAGAAGCAACAACGGAGGCTTCAGCTGCTGCAGCAGAGTGTGCAGCTGTTGCTGCCGATGCTGCTGCTGCAGCAAAGACCGAGCCTCGTGGAGGTGGTGCTGGTTTGCTTTCTCTGAATGACAAGCTGCTGCTGCTGCTGCTGCAGTGGCTGCCGCTGCGGGAGCAGCAGCAGCTGCTGCTGCTCTCTCGCGGGGTGTACAGACAGCTCTGCACCATCCCTTTTATTACTTCATTTTGCTGCCCCCCAGGCAGCAGCCTGCAGCAGCTAGTGCAGCAGCACATTCACCATCCGCTGCTGCTGCAGCAGCATTTGCTGCTGCAGCAGAAACAGCAGCATCTGCAGCAACTCAAGTCCCACCTGCAGCAGCAGCAACAGCTGCTCCAGCTACAACACAACCAAAAGCACCAGCAGCAGCATCAGCAGCAGCAGCAGCAACAGCAGCAGGAGCAGCAGCAACGGCACAGCCCAGTGCAGAAGAGAGTTCTTGATAGAGAGCAGCAGCAGGAAGATAGCCCGTGCAGCAAGAGAAAAAGAGACGCAGCGGCTACTGCGGCTGCACCTGCTGCTGCTACTGTTGCACCTGCTGCTGCTGCTGCAGTAAGTGGGGACGGCAGGAACGGCAGCAGCAAAAAATGTGCAAGCCTTTTTGCTACAGCAGAAGCAGCAGCAGCAGCAGGCGGCGCTGCAATGTCTGGTGTTGCTGCTGCAGCCCCTGAAGCGCCTTCTGGGGACCAGCAGCAGCAGCAGAAGCAGCAGCAGCAAACACTTCCGCAGCAGCAAGCGCAGCAGCAGCTGGAACAGCAGCAGCAGCAGCAGCAGGAGCAGCAGCAGCAGGATGGAATTGAGGTGTATCTGCAGCGTTGTCCTCTGCTGCATCGCTTTATTAAATGCCGCTCTGTTGAGTTGGCTGTGGGTACCCATCTGCAGCCTTCACCGCTGCTGCTGCTGCTGCTGCTCTGCTGCAGCAACACGCTGCAGCGGCTGGTTGTGCGGGGCTACGATGAAGGCAGCTTCAGGTTCCGCAGGCGCATGCAGCTGCAGCAGCAACAGCTGCAGCAGCAGCAGAACAGGGAGAAGCAGCAGCAGCAGCAGCAGAAAGAGCAGCTACTGCAGCAGCAGCAGCAGGACAAGACAGGCGCTGCCGTCCCCGCAGCAACGCCTACCACTGACGTGGTGCGCAGCAGCGACAGTAACAGCAGCAACAGCAGCAACAGCAACGGCAGCCCCAGCAGCACAAACAGCAACGGCAGCTCCGGCAGCAGCACCAACTGCAGCGGCGGCTGCAGCATTAGCAGCAACAGCAACGGCAACACCAACAACAACAACAACAACAGCAGCAGCAGCAGCAGCAGCAACGCATCTGGAAGTGCGGTATGTTCTGCTGCTGCAGCATTACCTGAGTGTTGGCGATCTACGAAGCTGTGGGTGCCAGCAGCAGCAATGGAGGCTTTGCTGCTGCGCTGCAGCAGCAAACTTGAGCAGCTGCTGCTGGACTTGTCTCTTCGTCGAGGGTTTGGGCTGTCTCCTTTTGCTGAGCTGCACCTTCACTTTAATTTGCATGCGCTTAAAGAAGTTGAATTAGTTAATATAACCAGACATAACTTCAGGTACAACTGCTGCTGCTGCTGCTGCTGCTGCTGCTGCTGCTCTTGTTACTGCTATGGAGTTGGTTTATATCATCAGGCACAACTTCAGGCACTCTGCTGCTGCTGTTTTTGCTGCTGCTTCCGCTGGTTTAGCCTTGCTGCTTTAGCAGCAGCTGCTGCTGTTGCAGCTAGCCTCACATTTGCTGCTGCTGCAGTTTCTGCAGCCATTCTGCTGCAGGAGCTGCAGCGCCAGCGCCCCTGTAGCTAGCTAGCTAGGTAGCTTACAGCTGGCTAGCTAGCTAGCTAGCTAGCTGCTGCTGCTGCAGTTGTTTGTTTGTGCTGCTCAGCTGCGGGGTTTGTTCGTTGCCTTCGCTGCAAGTGCTGCGGCTCCACTGGGCGGACGTCTGCCCCAAACAGCACAAACTAGGGTATGCAGCAGCAGCAGCAGCAGCAGCAGCAGCAGTAGCAGCAGCAGCAGCAGCAGTAGCAGCAGCCTCCCCCCATGTTGTTAATGGACATTTTGCTGCAGCAGTGGGAGTTCTGCAGCAACTTCTGCATCCTGGAATTGTGATTGTGACGTTTTGCTGCTGCTGCTGTGCTGCTGCTGCTGCTGTGCTGCTGCTGCTGCAGGCTGCTGCTGCGGGGCTGCCCTTCTTTGCGGTGGCTGTGCGTGCATGCAGACTGCGACGATGATGAGGCGGTGGTGCAGGTTACTTCTTTGTTTGCTGCTGCGCTGCAGCAGCTGCTGCAGCAGAAGCAGCAGCAGCAGCAGCAGCAGCAGCAAGAACAGCAGACGAGAGGAGCAGCGCCGCCGCGCTGCTTGATGACGGACGCAGCAGCAGAAGCAGCAGCAAAAGCTGTTGCTGCTGCAGCAGAAGAAGAAGGCCTCATGCCTCTCCCGCTGCTGCAGCAGCTGCAGCTTCCGCTGCTGCCAGCAGCAGCAGTGCCGCTGCTACGTGCTGCAGCACCAAACCTGCGGGTGCTGCGCCTGGTGCATGCAGACAGTCACAGGTAACCCTAAACCCTAAACCCTTAACCCTAAACCCTAACCCTGCACCCTAACTCGAAACCCTAAACCCTGATCTTAAGCTCTAAACCCTTACCCTACCCTGTGAATGGCGTCCCTTAACCCAAACCCTAAACCCTCGCACTGAAACTCTAAACCCTAATCTTCACGCTAAAGCTTAGCCAGGACGGCGCAGTCTCGAACTCTCCAGCACGGAGCGCTGCTGCTGCTGCTGTTGTTGCTGCTGCTGCTGTTGTTGCTGCTGCTGCTGCTGCTGGTTAGCTGCAGTGGATTCGTACCGCATGCAGCAGCACCCAACCTGCAAGCCCCGCATGTTGCTGTTGCTGATGTTTTTTGCTGCTGCTGCTGCTCAGGACGAGAAGGGGTCTGCTGCCGCTGCAGCTTGCAGCGCAGCAGCTGCAGCAGCTGCAGCAAATTGTATTTCCGTCACCTGTAGAATTTGCTCCTGTGGGGATGCTGCCCAGAAGTCCTGCTGCAGCAGCAGCAGGAGCTGCTGCTGCTGCTTCAGATGACAATGCAGAGGGCGATGAGCCTCCGCTGCGTGGCGCAGCAGCAGACGCAGCAGCTGCAGCTGTAGCAGCTGCAGCAGCAGCAGCAGCAGCAACGGATACCGATGCATCTGCTGGTGTCCTGCTGCTTCAGGGCCCCATCTCCGACTTCTTCATTCGATGCAGATAAGGGAGAAGCTGCTGCAGCAGCAACAGCAGCAACAGCAGCAACAGCAGCAGCAGCAAGAGCAGCAACAGCAGCAACAGCAACAGCAGCAGTAGCAGCAGCTTCAGCAGCAGCAATTTCTTTAGCGCGATATGCTTCGCTGGATTGCAGCGGAGGCGCGAACTAGAGTTTTTCCTGTCAATTGTTTGAAGGTTTAGGGTTTAGGGTTTAGGGTTTAGGGTTTAATAAATGGGGCTGGGGTTTATTTTGAGGGTTTAGGGTTTAGGTCGCTGGCCTAGAGTTTAATGTGAAGCGGCGTTAGGGTTTAGTTCGAGGGTTTAGGGTTTATATTTACGGTTTGGGCTTTTGCCTAAGAGTATAGGGTTTAGGGTTTAGGGTTTAGGGTTCATCTGATTAATGTTCAAGGTTTACTTTAATAGTTAAGGGTTTATTGTTAGGGTTTAGGGTTTAGGTTGAGGGTTTGGGGCTTAGGTTGAGGGTTTAGGGTGCATGGTAAGGCTTTAGGGTTTAGGGTTTAGGGTTTCGTTTGAGAGTGTAGAGCGTATGGATAGGGTTTAGGGTTTAGGGTTTAGAATGAGGGTTTAGTTTGGCTGAGGGTTTAGGGGTGGATAGAGATGCAGCACGCCTAGGTGGCTGCTGCATTTGCTGCTGCTGCTGCTGCGTTTGTTGCTGCTGACGTTGTTGCTGCGGCAGTTGTTGCTGCTGCAGTTGCTGTTACTGCTGCATTTGCTGCGGCTATTGCAGTTGTTGCTGCTGCAGTTGCTGCTGCTGCAATTGTTGCTAATGCTGCACTTGCTGCTGCTGCACTTGCTGAGACCGCTACAGCTGCTGCTGCTGTAGTTGCTACTGCTGCTGCATTTGCTGCTACTGCTGCAATTGATGCTGCTGTAGTTGCTGCTGCTGCTGCATTTGCTGCTACTCTTGTAGTTGTTGCTGCTCCTGCAGCTGTTGCTGCTGCACTTGCTGCAGCTGTTGCTGCTGCTGCACTTGCTGCTGCTGCTGCAGCTGGTGGGGTATTGTTTATACGTTTGCTGTTTGGTTGCATTTTTTTGTCTTCTATCTTTGTTTGTTTGTCTTTGTATTTATTTATTTATTTATTTATTATTTGTTTATATCTGTTTGTTTATTTATTTGTTTATATATATATATACATATATATATATATATTTATACATATATATATATATTTATTTATTTATTTGTTAATGTCTTTGTTTATTTATTTAATTATTTTCGTCGCCTTTCTTTTTTTGAGTTTGTTTGGATGTGTCTGCTCTGTTTGTTTTGCTGTCTCTGGGGGAGGGAGGCCTTCTAAACCCTAAACCCTAAACCCTAAACCCTAAACCCGCAGTGTAGCATGGTACACGCAACACCACCTGCAGCAGCAGCAGCAGCAGCAGCAACAGCAACAACAGCAAAACCAGCAGCCGCAGCAACGCCAGCAGCAACAGCAGCTGCAGCACCACCACCACCGACACAAACAGCACCAGCAGCAGCAACACCAACAGCAGCAGCAGCAGCAGCAAGGACATTTGCTGCTAATATGCAGAGAATGAAGCAGCAAACCCTTTTAGGGTTTCTGCATGCAGCCCCAGGCGACCAACCCCACCGCAGCACCACCATGGGGAGCAGCAGCAAACAGCAGCAGCAAATTTATTTAATTAAATTAATTTAATATTCATAAATGAACTTATTTATGTTGCAGCATGAAGAAGACAAGCGGAAAACTGCGATAGTAAACCCTAAACCCTAAACCCGTCGTCAGGGCACCCGTCTAAACCCTAAACCCTAAACCCTAAACCCTAATCCCTGAAGTTGTTGAATATCTTTGCTTGTTTTTTTCTTTTTATATATTTTCTTCCTGCATGCAATATCTTGCATGCATTTGTGTTTTATTTTAAAATAAGATTACGCAGCAAGCTGCATATACAGCTCAATTAATCTGCTGCTCTGCCCTCAGTCTTGAGGTGTACACGCACCTCAAAGAGATGCTGTGGCGCTTAGGGAGATTTACCTACAGACGCGGCAGCAAAGAAAGAATTCAAGCAGCTGTCTTCTCTCCGCCCTTTCCCGTGCAGCAGCAGCAGCAGCAGCAGCAGCAGCAGCAGCTGTTGGCAATAGCTGTAGCACCAGCAGCACCAGCAGCAGCAGCAGCAGCAGCCTCACCGGAAGCAGCAGCAGCAGCAGCAGCAGTTCCGGCTGCTGCTGCTTTAGCTGCGGAATATGCGTCTGTGGTAAGTGAGCTGAGGGAGCTGATCAACCATGCAGCAGCAGCAGCAGCAGCAGCAGCAGCAGCAACAGCAGCACCTGCTGCTGTTGCTACTGCTGCTGCTGCTTTGGCGCGACTGCAGCAAGTGCAGCAGAAGTTATGTGAGCGTCTCGTCTTGCTGCAGCAGCAATTTAAAGGTCTTCAGGTGTCTGTACACTGCAACGGGCCCGGCGCCGAAGTCTTTGATGTGCAGGTCAGCATAAACCCTAAACCCTAAACCCTAAACCCCCTTTTCTTATTTCAGGCTAAGAACGGCTGCGAGTTTGCTGCGTTCCCTTCTGAGGGTTTGTGATATCGTAATTAAACCCTAGTACTACTCAAGGTGTAGCAGCTGGATTAGGGTTTAGGGTTTAGGGTCTAGGGTCTAGGGTTTAGGGTTTAGGGTTTAGGGTTGTCTGAGTTGCGGCACAGAACGACCCGAAGCTCCTCTGGCGGCAGGGGCTTCCAGATGTCTGCAGCAGCGCGGCCTTCAGCGCGCCTGATCAGCAGCAGCAGCTGCAGCAGCAGCAGCTGGCTGTGGGGCTGAGTTGTGGAGGACTGCTGCTGCTGGGGGGCCGCGATGGCTCCCTTGTTGCATGCAGGAGGAGACACGCGCACTTCAGCAGCAGCAGCAGCAGCAGCAAGGACGCGAATGTGCTAGACGATGCAGCCACCGCAGAGCAGCAGCAGCAGCAGCAGCAGCAGCAGCAGCAGCAGCAATTGCAGCTGGCAGAGCAGCAGCAAGCGGTTCAGAAAGGAGGGGGGGCGCTCTTGGACAGTCCCTTGCTGCAGCAGCAGCAGCAGCAGCAGCAGCAAGAGGTGCAGCTGCGGCTGTTGGCGTTCAAGGCAGAGACTGGCGAGATGCTGCAGCGCGCTCTGCTGCAGTTAGAATGGCTAACGGTGCAGCAGCAGCAGGAAAACGAGCAGCAGCAGCAGCAGCAGCAACAGCAGCAGCAGAGTTGGGAGCGAGCAGCAGTTGTGGCGCTGCAGTGGTTTCAGGTAGAGTTGCTGCAGCAGCAGAGCCCTCTGCTTGATGGAGTTGTATCTGCTGCTGCTGCTGCTACGCTGCAGCCAGAACCCTTATGTATTTCTGCTGCTGCTGCTGCTGCAGCAAGAGATATCGTAGGCAGAAGCAGCAACTGCAACAAAAACGGCAGCCGCAACAGCAGCAACAGCAACTGCAGCCCAGGCGGCGGTGCTGTCATGCTGCAGCCTCCTAACTTCAGCAGCAGCAGCAGCAGCAGCCGTGCAGTGCAGTTCCTGTTGTCTGCAGATGCTGCTGGCTGCTGCTGTTTCTCTTTAAAGGGGTTGCTGCCGCTTGTTTCGCTGCAGCTGCAGCAGCTGCTTCCTCCTGGAGACACCCCGCTGCTGCAGCCCCAAGTCTCTCGCCACTTCTGCTGCATGCAACAGCAGCAGCAGCAGCAGCAAGAGCAACACCAACAGCAGCAGCAGCAGCAGGAACACAAGTTGCTGCTGCATGCGCCAGCCTCCCCAGCAAAAAGGAAGAGAGCCGCGACTCCCTTAACGCCTCGGCTGCAGCGCGTAAATGGAAGCAGCAGCAACAGCAGCAGCAGCAGCAGCAACAGCAGCAGCAGCAGCAGCTTTGGCTGCAGCACCAAAAGCAGAGAAGGAGATGAAGGGGCTCTGAACGGCCGATCGACTCCGCTGCGTCGGAGCCTGCAGCAGCAGCGAGACATTCCACGCAGACCAGCAGCAGCAGCAGCAGCAGCAAAACCTGCAGCAGCATCAGCAGCAACAGCAGCAGCTGCTGCAGCAGCAGCAACAGCAGATGCTGCGCGCACACCCGATGCTTCGTGGCGCAGCGTCCTTCTCTCGCAGCTTCATTCTTCTCGCTCTGCTGCAGGAGCTGAAGAGGGGTCTCTACCTTGTTCAGACACTGCAGCAGCAGCAGCAGCAGCAGCAGGGAAGCAGCAAACCCCTTTTACGTCCGCCCCGTTGCGTCAGTTGCTGCAGCAGCAACTGCTGCAGGTTCGCGCTGTCTCTCTGTGCCCGTCTATGGAGTGTCTCGCCTTCCTGCTTACCCCATCCGACTCCGCCGCTGCTGCTGCTGCTGCTGCTGCTGCTGCAGATGGCCGTGTGGGGTGTTCAGAGAGCAGCAGCAAACAGGATTATGACGCTCAGCAAGACACCACCACCACCACAGCAGCAGCAGCAGCAACAGCAGCTGCTGCTGCAGCCGTGCCTGCAGTGACAAGCCGAGCTGCGGGCAAGCCTTTGAGGGAGCAGCAGCAGCAGCAGGAGCAGCAGCAACGGCAGCAACAGCAGCAGCTGCTGCAGCGCGGTGGTTTTTTGGTGCTTCTCTCCTTACCTCAGGTATTTCTTCAGCTGCACGTTGAGGTGTATGTACACCTCGCAGTGCAGCAGCAGCTGCTGCACAACAGCAGCAGCAGCAACATGCACAGCAGCAGCAGCAACAGCTGCAGCGACAGTAGCAACAGCACTCTGGGGGTTTGTTGTGCGTGTGCTGCAGCTGCCGGCGCTGCTGCAGAGCGCTCCTGCTGCGCTGCTGCTGCTGGAGGCAGCAGCAGACGACGCAGCATTTGCTGCGGCGGCGCTGCAGCAGGTCCAGGGCCTTTGTGCTGCTGCTGCTGCGCGTGCTGCTGCTGCTGCTGCTGCTGATAGGGAAGCTGCTCCCTCTTTTCAGCTGCTGCATCCAGACGGTACACTCGTAACTCAGCAGCAGCAGCAGCAAAAGGCTGCAGCATATCAGCAGGAGGGGCTGCAGGCAGCTGCGGCCACCCTTCTCCCATCGAAGACAGAGGCAGCAGCAGCAGCAGCAGCAGCTGCTGCTGCTGCAGCAACAGCGGAACCTGACGCTGCTGGTTTTCCTGCTGCTTCTGCGCCTGGATTTGCTGCTGCAGAAGCGGGGTGCTTCTCACCTGCTTCGTGCAGCGGGCAGATAGAAGTGCAGCGGCAGCAGCAGCAGCAACAACAACAACAGCAGCAGCAGCAACTGCCCGAGCAAACACCCTGTAGCTGCATAAGCGGAAGGTGAGGGCCTGCTGCTTCAGCAGCAACATGCCTTGCTGCTGCAGCGTCTGTCCTTGTGATGTGGCGCTGCTGCGGCTGTTGTTGCTGCTGTTGCTGCTGCTGTTGCTGCTGCTGCTGCCTGTGCAGAAGGCTTACGCTTTTGTTCAGTGGTTCTGCTGCTGCTGTACGCAGAGGCTACGCGCCGGAGTCTCTCACGCCCACCTCAGTAGGTCAAGGGTTTAGGGTTTAGGGTTTAGGGTTTAGGGGTTTAGGGGGATTGAGAAATAAAGTAGGGCGCTGTAGGGTTTGTCAGGGTTTACCCGAGGGTTTATATATGAGGGTTTATGAGAGGGTTTACACAAACATATACATTAAGGTTTATGTTAGGGTCTATATTAGGGTTTAGGGTTTTAGGGTTTAGGGTTTAGGGTTTAGGGTTTAGGGTTCTAGATGGTTTATGTGAGGGTTTACGTGAGGGTTTAAGAGAGGGTTTACTGCGATTCACAAGGATTGCTTAAAGTTTGTACGGGCATGTAAAACTATATTAGGGTTTACATAAGGGTTTATAAGGGTTTGCTAGGGTTTATTAGGGTTTATTAGGGTTTGTAAGGGTTTATTAGGGTTTATAAGGGTTTATTAGGGTTTATTAGGGTTTATTAGGGTTTTGTTATTTTGTTAGGGTTTATGAGGGCTTTTTAGAGCTGAGGGATTAGGGTTTAGGGTTTAGGGTTTAGGGTTTGCTGCGCGCTTCAGGCGGTTCAGCTGCTGCAGATGACGTTGGTGCTGCAGCGAAGCTTCCTCCCTGCCGTTTGTCGCGCGAGACTCTGGGCAGATGCAGCAGCAGCAGCAGCAGCTGCTGCTGCTGCCGCTGCTGCTGCTGCTACTCCCTGTTCTTCTGCTGCTGCCGCCGGTTCTGGTGCTGCAGCCTTCTCGACCTTGAGCACCGAAGAATCTCCTGCAGCAGCAGCAGCAAATGGAGCAGCAGCAACAGCAGATGGAGCAGCAGTAGCAGCAGATGCAGATACGGCAGCAGCAGCAGCAGCAGCAGCAGCAGCAGCAACGGCAGCAGCAGACGCACGTCAGCTGTCAGCGAAGCTTTTACGTTTGGGGGATTCTGCATGTAAGGCCTCTGTCATACTCGCGCAGCCTTTTTGCTGCTTGAAGCAGCGAAATTCACGCTGCTGCTGCTGCTGCTGTTGCTGCTGCTGCAGGTGGGCTTGCTGCTGACTTGGAGTTAGCAGCAGCGCAGATGGAGAGACAGCAGCAGGAGACAAACGCGAAGAATATTCACTCAAGTGTCTGCTGCTCCTCTTTGGCTCTCGCGCCCCTCTACCAGCAAAGCAATAAGGTCTGTTGCTGCTGCTGCTGCTGCTGCTGATTCTGCTGCTGCCGCTGATTCTGATTCTGCTGCTGCTGGTGCAAGTGTTGCTGCTGTGTGTGTTGGCGATTTAAGGGTCAGCAACCCGGCGGAGGCTATTCTTGCTGCTGCTGCTGCGACTGCTACGCCTGCTGCTGCTGCTACGCCTGCTGCTGCTGCTTCAACGCCTTCTGCTGCTGCTGCTGCTGCTGCAGTGACAAAGCCAGTGTGTGCGTGGAGGCTTCAGGCGGTACGCCAGATGCAGCATTTGTTGCTGGAGTTGAGGCAGCTGCAGCAAGAGATAAAGAGATTGAGGTATATGTCTTCTTCTATAGTGCAGCAGCAGCAGCAACAGTAACAACAGCAACAATAACAGCAACAGCAGCAGCTGCTGCTGAACGCGCAAACGGCAAGCACCATCAGTAGCCATATTAGCAGCAGCAGCACATGCAGCACCAGCAACAGCAGCATAAACAGCAGCAGCAGCAGCAGCAGCAGCAGAGTTGTGTGTTCTTGTCTTTGTTGTAGGGGCCTCATGTTGAAGGGTTTCTGCATAAGCGGAGGCGCTGTTGTTGCTGCGCTGCAGCTGCCAGAGTTTGCTGCTGCCTCTCCTGCCCACCTGCTGCCGGTGTCTGCTGCTGCTCTAGCAGACGTCGCAGCAGCAGCAGCAGCAGCAGCAGCAGAAAACAAGCAGCAGCAGATGCGAGACCGCAGCCCTTTTCCTTCCCAACAATCTGCTGCTGGAGGCTTCGCCGTCTGGTGGGCTTCAAACGCAGCAGCAGCAACAGCAGAAGCAGCAGCAACAGCAGCAGCGCCAGCAACAACAGCAGCAGCAGCAGCAGCAACAGCAGCAGCGCCAGGGGGGCCTTCCGCTTCTGTGCCGACGTGGCTGTCCCGCTGCTGTATTGACATTGCTGCTGCTGTTGCTGCGGCTAGGGCTGTACGCAGCAGCAGCAACCACAACAACAGCAGCAGCAGCAGCAGCAACAGCAGCAGCTCCGGCGGGGCACCCCGAGTCGACAGCTGGCAGTTATCGTTCAGCGCACAAGAGAGCAGCGGCAGCAACCACAGCAGCACCAGCAGCAGCAGCAGCACAGCAGCAAGCAGCAGCAGCAACAGCAGCAGCAACAGCAGCAGCAGCAGCAGCAGCAGCAGCAGCTTTCCTTCTGTTGATGGGTGGCAGCCAAGTGATTGTCTCTCGCAGCTGCAAGACATTTTTGCTGCAAGCGCCAGGGAAGTCTGCGCTGTAGCCGCATGCAGCAAAGACCCTGTGCTTCTGCTGCTGCAGCAACAGCAGCAGCAGCAGCAACAGCAGCAGCAGCAGCAGCAGCAGCAGGGAGTGCATGCAATCATCAGGAGATTGCAGGGCTTCTCAGGGTTGCGGGGCTGCACCCCCCGCGATCTGCGGCTGTCCATCGAACCCGTAACTGTTAGCAGCACCACTATTTATTTATTTATTTATTTTGTTTGTTTGTTTATTTATTTATTTTGTTTATTTATTTATTTCTTTTGTTTGTTTGTTTGTTCGGTTATTTGCTTGTTTATTTATTTTGTTTATTTGTTTGTGCATCCATTTGTTTATTATGTTTATTTCTTTATTTTGTTTTATTTATTTATTTATTTTATTTATTTATTTATTTATTTATTTATTTATTTATTTATTTATTTATTTATTTATTTA
>NW_013549515.1:11078-13285 GCF_000499425.1 Eimeria acervulina | reverse complement strand
AGACAGCCGCAGCGGCGGTGGGCCGAGGGGTATATTTGGTTCTCCAAGAGAAACCCTAAAAGAATAAAATAAAATAAAATAAAATAAAATAAAATAAATAAATTAATTAATTAATTAATTAGTTAGTTAACTAATTAATTAATTAAAATAAATAAAATAAAAAATAAATATTAAATGCTTTTAAATGTAAAAAAGGTAAAAAAATAATATTTTTATTTTATTATATTAATGTAATATAATAATTATAATAATTATAATAATAATAAATAAAAGATATATATATTAAATATATATTAAATATAATAAATATAATAAATATAATAAAGGAAGAGACAAACCAATACAATAAAAACAAACAACAAAAAAAAATTAGTAAGAACCCTAAACCCTAAACCCTAAACCCTCAACCATAAACCCTAAACCCTAAACCCTCAACCATAAACCCTAAACCCTAAACCCTAAACGCTAAACCCTACCAAGCAAGCATTGCAATATCTCCTAGCCATGCCTCTGCAACCCTCATCTTCGTTTGAATGAGAGCCCGTTCCTCATCCTAAACCCCACAATCCCTAAACCCTAAACCCTAAACCCTAAACCCTAAACCCTAAGGTGCTCCTTACCAGTCCCTGAACCCTTTAGCCCAATTATATCTCTTGGTTTTCTTCGTCTTTCGTACATGGTTTAGGGTTTAGGGTTTAGGGTTTAGGGATCTTTGGTTTAGGATTAAGGGTTTTTTAGGGTTTAGGGTTTAGGGTTTAGGGTTTAGGATTAAGGGTTTTTTAGGGTTTAGGGTTTAGGGTTTACGAAGTCTCTTGTAGGGTTTACTGCAGCAAAAAAGACTCTGCTGCAGGGATTACAAAGGAGAGATAAATTAAACGCAGCAGCAAAAAGAGAAATGTCTAGGGGTACACCGTCTTGGTGCTGCAGCAGCGGGTCGGGTGTATCTGCAGCTAGCAGCAAAGAGCGAGCAGCAGCAAATGCTCCTGTAGGAAGCACACGAGAAAATACTGTGTCTGCTGCTGCTGCTGCTGCTGCTGCTGCTCCTGCTGCTGCTGCTGCTGCTGCTGTTGCTCCTGCGTCACGCACTTCCCTCCGGTTTAGGGCCCATGTAAGCTCAGCTGCAGCAGCAGCAACAAGACAGCAGCAGCAGCAGCAGCACCAACCAGGCAGAAACAGAGGCAGCTGATGCAGGAGCAACAAGAATGAAGCTGCAGCTGCAGCTGCAAGCAAGAACATTAGCAGCTGCAGCAGCACAAGCAACAACAGCAACTGCAGCAGCATCACCCGCAACAGCAGCAAAGCAGCAAGATCAGCAGCAGCAGTACCACCAGCACCAGCACCAGCTGCAAGACCAGAAGCAGCAGCACCAGCAGCAGCAGCACCAGCAGCAGCACCAGCAAGAACAGCAGCAGCAGCAGCACAAGCAGCAGCACCAGCAGCAGCAGCAGCAGCAGCAGCAGCGTACCCCTGCGACATTGGGGGCCCCCAGGGGCCCCCAATGTCATTTGATAGAAATTTGCTGCTGTTGTTTGTTTTTGTGCTGCTTCTGCTGGGTATATTATGGCGTGCTGCTGCTGCTGCTGCTGCAGCAGCAGCAACGGCTGCAGCCAGTGAGGAGACACCCGAGTAGCGGCAGGCAGCACAACAACTGTAGCAGCAGTTGCTGCTTCAACAGCAGCACGGACAGCAGCAGCATACGCTGCAAGCATCAAACAACCCTAAACCCTAAACCCTAAACCCTAGGTCGGAGCTTGCTGCTGCTGCAGCCTATCGAAACTCTCCGCAGACAATTACTGCACGTTGTTCGTGCCTAGGGGGATTAGGGTTTAGGGTTTAGGGTTTAGGGTTTACTCTTCTGTGTCTCTGGCAGCACAATAACTTTTGGGGTTTGCTGCAGCAGCGGCAGCAAAGGCCCTAGGGGCCCCCCGTTCTTCAGTGTGTAGTGCTGCTGCAGCAGCAGCAGCAGCAGCTGCTGCTGCTGCTGCTGATAAGGAGACACGAGCACCTCCTGCAGCAGATGCTGCGGGGTGTGCTGCAGCAGCTGCTGCAGCAGCGGCTGCAGCAGCAGCAGGTCTCTCTCTGTTGCTGCTATAATAATACTCGCTGGCGAGATAGCAGGGGCCCCCTCAAAGAACTTCCTGCAAGGCAAACCCTAAACCCTAAACCCTAAACCCTAAACCCTAATTCCTAAACCCTAAATTTTTAAA
>NW_013549515.1:0-3478 GCF_000499425.1 Eimeria acervulina | reverse complement strand
GCAGCAGCGGCTGCCGCAGCAGTTGCTGCTGCTGCTGTTGCTGCTGCTCTTTTTGATGCGGCAGGCTCGAAGCTGCTGCTGTTGCTGCTGCTGCTGCTGCTGCTGCTGCTAGGCGCTGCTGCAGCTGCAGCTCCTTCACTGCACGCGGAGGACCGCTGCAGGGCAGCAATGCCGCCGTAGCCTCTGCAAATACAAGCAGCAGCTGAGCAGCAGCAGCAGCAGCAACAGCAGCAGCAGCAGCAGCAACAGTAGCAGCGACAGCACCAACATCAGCAACAGCAGCAGCAGCAATAGCAACGGCAGCAGCAGCATATATCGACGAAATGTAAATAAAGAGGTGCAGCAAAACCAGCGGCACAACAGAACCTGCAGCAGCAGCAGCAGCAGCAGCAGCAGCAGCAGGCTGCAGCACACACCTGCTGCAGAGAGACTCCTTCTGCTGCTGTCAAGCACAGCAGCAACTTCGCTGTCTTTCCTCCCGTGTCTCCTCTCTCCAGGTGTACGTACACCTCAAATCCATCACCATCATTGCTGCTGCAGCAGCTGCTGCTGCTGCTGCTGCTGCTCTGTAGCGCAGCACGGCAGCAAGCATCGGGGTCCGTCAGGGGGGCCAGCAGCAGCAGCTGCCCCACTCCCTGCTGCTGCTGCTGCTGCTGCTGCTGCAGCTGCAGCTGCTGTTGCTGCGTTGTGATTCGCGCCAACAGGAACTGAGTCTCTGGCTTTAAGGCTGCAAAGACACTCTGCTGCTGCTGCTGCTGCTGCTGCTGCTGCTGCTGATGTGGATACACCCAGAAGGGGGATATAAGCGGCAGCGACAGCATTTGCTGCACTACGCAGCCGCCAACCGATTCAATCCCTGCTGCTTTGCTGCTGCTGCTGCTGCTGCTGCTGATGCATGAGCGCAGCTTCAACGGTATAAAGATCTCCATGGGTTTCTGCTGCTGCTGCTGCTGCTGCTGCTGCTGCTGTGGCTGCAGCTCCAGGAAGGAGACTGATATCATCGGCAGCGCCGGCAGAGCACGAATATGGAGCTGCTGCTGCTGCTGCTGATTTTGCTGCTGCTGCTGCTGATTTTGCTGTTGCTGCTGCTGATTTTGCTGCTGCTGCTGCTGCTGCTGTTGCTGCTGCTGTTGCTGCTGCTCAGCTAGCATGTATGCTGCTGGCAGCAGAGAGTCTGATGACAAACATGTGAGGTGAAATGTGCTGCAGCAGCAGCCACATTCGCTGCTGCTGTTGCTGCTGCTGCTGCTGCTCCTGTTGCAGTTGCTGCAGCAAGGGGGGCCTTTGATTGGATCGCAGGTCGCAGCTTCAGCTTCTGCTGGAGATGTTTGTGCTGCTGCTGCTGCTGCTGCAGGTGGCACAGCAGCAGCAGCAGCAGCTGCTGCTTCTGCTTCTGCTGCTGCTGCTGAGCGGGTCTCCCGAGGAGGAAGCCACAGGGTGCTGCGGAGCTGCCAATGGCTGCAGCAGCAGCAGCAAGGGCTGCTGCTGCTGCTGCTGCTGCTATCATTGCTGTTGCTGCACGCACTACAAGCGCCTGTACCGTGTGCGCAGCAACAGCTGCAGCAGCAAAAGCTGCTGTTGCTGCTGCTGCTGCTGCTGCTTGAGATGCATGCAGCTGGTACAGGTAACACCCACCTGGGGGGCTCCATCGCAGCAGCAGCAGCAACAGCAGCAGCAGCAACAGTTGCTGCAGCACTGGCAGAAGCTAAGAAGTCAAAACCCTTGAGGTCTTCCTTCTGCTGCTGCTGCTGTTGCAGCTACCCTTAAGCTGCTGTCGCAACAGCAGCTGCAGCTGCTGGGTTTGTTCTTAGTTTTGCTGCTGCTGCAGTTGACCCCAATCGTTCCTGCAGCAGCAGCAACAGCAGCAGCAGCAGCAGCTCCTGCTGCTGCTGCTGCCGTTGTTTTTGTTGTCGCTGCTGCTGCTGCTGCTGCAGTGGCTATTGTTTTAGGTTTTTCTGTTGCTGCTGTTATTGTCTGCTGCTCGCTGCTGCTCTAGCCTCATCTGCTGCTGCTGCTGCTGTTCCTGCTGCTGCTGCTGCACACGCTGCAGCTCCTGCAGCAAATGTGATTGCTTATTCGTCTTCCGAGATATGAAGCAGCAGAAGCTGCTGCCGCTTTTCCTGCTGCTACTGCTGCTGCTGCTGCTGCTGCTGCTGCTCGGGATCCACGGGCAGCTATGTCGGCGCCGCTCCCACTCCTTAAGGTTTAGGGTTTGGGGTTTAGGGTTTAGGGTTTGGGGTTTAGGGTTTAGGGTTTAATGGCTTATTACCCAAGGCAGCAATACGCAGAAGTATTTTCTTCCTGCTAACTATCACCTGCTGCCGACAGCAGCAAGTGCTGCTGCTGCTGTTGCTGCTGCTGCTGCTGCTGCTGCTGCTAAGGCACAGTCTAAACCCTTTAGGGGTCTTCCGCTGTAAATATATATTTTTCGTTCTCTAATTTTTTCTTTTTATAACTGCTGTTAGCGCTGCTGCTGCTGCTGCTGCTGCTGCTGCTGCTGCTGCTTGAGGTTGCAGCAGACGATAGGACAGAACATTGCCAGCCAGCGTTGCTGCTGCTGTTGCTGCTGCTGCTCTTGTTACTGCTGCTGCTTTTTCTGTTACTCCAGCGGTTTTTGCTGCTGTTCTTACTGCTGATATTGCTGCTGCTGCTGCTGTTGTTGTTGCTGCTGCTGCTGCGCTGCCTGCTTCTGCAGGGACACCGTCGATTCGCCTCCGTCTGCAGCAGCAGCAGCAGCAGCAGCAGCAGCACAGAGGCAGACGCCGCAAGCTGCTGCTGCACGAGCTCATAGTTGAAACTGGGTGTCGCTGCTGCTGCTGCTGCTGCTGCAACAACGACAGCAGCAGTAGCAACAGCACTCCTAACGGCAGCAGCAGCAGCACTATTAGAAGCATCAGCAGCCGCTCTACGAGCAGCAGCAGCAGTAACACTATTAGCAGCAGCAACAACAGCAAGAGCAGCAGCAGTTGCTGCTGCAGGGTTTGTATACACCCTAGAGGTGCCTATACACCCCAATCGTACGCATGCATTATTTATTAGTATTTATATGCATTATACAGAACAGCAGAAAACAAACAAATAAAATAAAATAAATTAAATTAAATTAAATTAAATTAAACAGAGAGACGCCTCAACACATTAAATACAGCAGCACATTTAAATAAATAAACATAAAAATATATAAATATATATTAATTAATTTAATTAATCTAATTAAATAAATTAAATAAATTAATTAAATAAATTTAATTAATTTAATTAATTAAATGAGAGATTAATAAATTTGAAGCAAACAAATACTAAAATAGAGATGAATAAACAAATGCAATTAAATTAATTAAATTAATTAAATTAATCAAACTAAATTAAACAGTTAATTAATATAATTAATTTAATTAATTATATTAATTAATTAATTATTTAATTTAATAAACAAATTAATTAATTAATTAATTAATTAAATTATTTATTAACTTTT
>NW_013549516.1:2433-11792 GCF_000499425.1 Eimeria acervulina | reverse complement strand
ACCTGCACCTGAAGGAGTAGATCTAAAGACATTACAACAACAAGAAGAAAGAGAAGAATTAGCTTTCAAATTAGATAAAGTTATAGGGTATTGGTACGATGGCCAGCAGTTTGCTTCTTTGCGTGAATTTGTTGAAGCATACAATACAGATAAGAATTTCAAGAAGATTACTCCGGAGATATTTCAGAAGCGTTTAAAAGAGCAACAGCAGCAGCAGCAGCAGCAACAGCAGCAACAACAGCAGCAGCAACAGCAGCAAGCAGCACTTCGTCGTTTAGCTCCTGCCTGGCTTGCACCTAATCCAGAAGGTCGTGTTGGGCTAGAGTATCGTGCAGCACCAGAACATATAGAGCCTCAAGGAAGAAGGTATACAATAAAGCAATCACCAGGGCAGCAATCGTACAGTGTAAATTATGCAGGATGGGACTTTGTAATAAATATGGATAGAGATACAGCTTTACGTGTCTGGGATGTTCGTTTTCAAGGTCAAAGACTTGTGTTTGAAATGGGTATGATGGAAGCATTAGCTCATTACTCAGTTGCAGAAAGAAACTGGTATTTCATTGACTCTTGGTATGGAGGTCTAGGCTCAGCTTCTCGTCGTCTTCATCCTGGAATAGAATGTGCAAAGACAGGACAATTATTATTTGATGGTGGTTCTTTATGTATATTTGAAAAAGATTATGCACGACCTCTTCGTGCACATTGGAAGAGTGGGACATTAAGAGATGGTGCACCTCATATGGCATTAGTATTAAGACATATGATAACAGTTAGTAATTATGATTATATAACAGATTATTATTTTCATATAAGCGGATGGTTAGAAGCTTCCGTCTCTTTCACTGGCGAACTCTATGCAGGAGTAGAAGTACCTTGGTTTTCAGCAAGACAAAGAAGGCATGGAACACAAGTTAGCGGTTCTATGAGAATGGGTGCACTTCATGGTCATTTAGCTGTATGGAAGGTAGATTTTGATTTAACTCCTGATTATAGAAAAAACTCTGTTGTATTCAGTGAAATTGTTCATGACACTGCAAGACCAGGGGCTATTAAACTTGATCAGTGGATTGGCGAAAAAGAATTAGATGGATATATTGCTTATAATAGCACAAGGCCTATTCATTATACTATTGTTAATGAAGATCATAATGTCTATGGAAATGTTGGAGGCATGACCGTCATTCCTTATCCCACCGTTGCAGTAAGCAACACCCATCACATCCTGCTGCTGCTGCAAGTGATGCTGCTGCTGCGACTGATGCTGCTGCTGCTGCAACTGATGCTGCTGCAACTGATGCTGCTGCGACTGGTGCTGCTGCGATTGATGCTACTGCTACCGCCACTGCTACTGCTGTTGCTGCTGTTGCTGCTGCTGCTGCTGCTACTGCTGCTGCTGTTGCTGCTACTGCTGCTGCTGCTGCTGCTTCTGTTGCTGCTGCTTCTGCTGCTGTTGCTGTTGCTGCTACTGCTGCTACTGCTGATGCTGCTGCTACTACTGCTGTTGCTGTTGCTGTTGCTGCTGCTGCTGCTGTGTTCAGATTCCGAATCCTCAGTTTGAGCTGTACACGGGGCCTTGCGCTTGGGCCAAGTACAGAGTTGCTACGACTGTGCGGCACCCTGATGAAACAGAAGCAACACTACCTAGAGACAATAAATATGCTTTGAAGCCGGCCGTCTCTCTTGATAGATACTTGAGGGTAAGGCAGACACCTCCTCAGTAGTATTGCTCATGCTGCTGCTACTGCTGCTGCTGATAGTACTGCTGCTGCTGCTGCTGCTGCACTTGTGCAGCAGACAGCAGGTTAAGAGATGCCTTCATGGATGGAGATCATTAGTCTGTCTGTCTGTCTCTTTCTGTATCTCTTTGCATCGCTCTCTTTGACTCTCTTTATCTCTCTCTTTCTTTCTTTCTATCTCTTTATCTTATTCCTTTTGTCTCGCTTTATCTGTCTCTCTCTGTATCTCTGTATATATCCTGTTGTCTCTATCTATCTCTCTGTCTGTCTACACATCCCCTATATATATACTATATATATTTGTTAATGTATATATCTCTTTATTACTATACATAAAAAGATATATATATATATATATATATATACATATACATATATATGTATCTGTAGATTAATTGTTTTTTTATGTTTTGTTTAGAACAACGAGAGCATTCGCAAGGCTGACTTGGTGACGTGGATATCGAGTGCAGTGTGGCATATACCGGTAGTAGAAGACATGCCTTTAACATTATCTCAGGGTAATACATTAGGTTGGTTAGTAAAGCCTCATAATTATTATATGGAAGATATGAGTATGGATCTTCATAATGCTATTGGAGGCGCTGTACAAGACCCAGGGACTTGTGCTATTATTAGACAAGAAATGCCTAGATATGGAGATACACCTGAAAATTAAATCTATTCTCTCTTTACTCTTATCTTATTTATATGAAAATCAAACCTAATGTCTCTCTCTTTATGTTTTATATGATGTGGATATACACCTGAAAATTAAAACGAATCTCTCTTCTTTTTGCTTCTTCTTCTTATCTTCTTTATATGATATGGAGATACACCTGAAAATTAAACCTACTGTCTCTTTACTCTTCTTCTTATCTTATGCTTTATAGGATGTGGAGATACACCTGAAAATTAAACCTACTGTCTGTTTGTGCTTCTTTATACGATATGGAGATACACCTGAAAGCTAAACCTACTGTCTCTTTCATCATCATCTTCTCTATTTACTAACTCTTGTTCTTATGTGTGGAGATACAATATTTATATCTCATGATGTGGAGATACACCTGAAAATTGCACCTAAAGCATCTTTCTTCTGCTTCTCTTCTACTTACTAACTCTTGTTCTAATGTCTATCCTGAACATGTAAGCGTTATCAACAGGGGTTATAATGATATATTATTATTATTATTATTATTATTATTATTATTATTATTATTATTATTATTATTATTATTTATATCATAATGATATTATTATTATTTTTTGATTATAATCAGATATAATAATAATAATATTTATATTATTATTATTATGAGTATGATCATTGTATTATAATGATAATAGTCTATTATACTAATATAATACTTATAACGATAATATTATAATGTAATGATTGTAATCGTGCATTATAATAATATTATCTTTATAATTTAATAATTATAACCATGCATTATTATTCTGATACTATTATTATTTTAATATAATAATTATAATAATATATGTGCATAAATACTAATGAATATACTGACGAAGCAAAAGGAGACACAAGAAAACCGAAGAAAAGAGACACAAGAAAATTAACAAACAACGACAGGGGAAGACAGCAACAAGTGATTATTTGCATGCATGCAGCAGC
This sequence comes from Eimeria acervulina, assembly GCF_000499425.1. Classification (NCBI taxonomy): domain Eukaryota; phylum Apicomplexa; class Conoidasida; order Eucoccidiorida; family Eimeriidae; genus Eimeria; species Eimeria acervulina. Next base: position 8,414 of record NW_013549516.1, on the reverse strand, counting down.
AATAGCTGCTGCAGCAACACCACCAGCAGCTACAGCAGCAGCGGGAACACCAAATGCAGCAGCAGCTGCAGCAGCAAATGCAGCAGCAGCTGCTCTATCGACTACAGGTAGATGCGGGCACAGGTCAGACAGAGACATCAAGAAAGATATACTTATATATATATATACGCATATATATATAATATTTATATATATAAATATGTATATATGTGCATGTCAGTGAAGAGATATACAAATAAAGAAATGCATAAATGAATATTTATGCTTATGCTTGCTATGCTATAAAGCCGTGAATAAGCGTTTGCATGCATGCACACCTCGTAGTACGTATATATAATATATAATATATATACACTAAATAGATTTATATGTTATATATAATATATAATATATAAATGGTATACAAATTAGAGTCGTGCATGCACCCTGCGGCACGACCCCTTTGGGGTGTATGCAGACCCTGGGGTTTGTTATTTTTATTTACATATAAATTAAAAGCAAGCAGCATGTTTGTTTATGATATTAAATATAACACAAACAACAACTGACGATATCCAGTCAGTTGGGGCTCCTCCCAGGTGTGTTTATTTACAGCTGTTGCTGCAATGCATGCATGCATTGCAGCAACAGCAGCTGCAGCAGCAGCAACAGCAACAGCAACAGAAACTCCGGCTTTCATTGGTTTAACATTTCAGTCGGGGTCTTCCTACGGAGGTGTACAGATACTCAGCTATTACAGCGCACTTCACTGCATGCATGCACTTATTTATATACATTTGTTTATATGCATGTGTCTAAATGTGTTTATATACATATGTTGATATGCATTTATTTATGTGCACTTACGTGCATGCATTTATTCATTTGCCTCTACTTAGAGGGTTAGGGTTTAGGGTTTAGAGGGTTCAGGGTTTAGGGCTTAGGGCTTGCGGTGTAGATCGTTATACACAACAGCAGCTTTATCTATGCTCAGTCTGCCGACATGTTAAAGGCTCATTCATTAATAAGATATATATATATATATAGATTTATATATATATATATATATATAGATATAGATATAGATATATAGATTTAGATATAAAGATATAGATATAGATATAGATATAGATATAGATATAGATATAGATATAGATATAGATATAGATATAGATATAATTAAATATGAATATTAATATTACAATACCATATAATACTTCAGTGTATTTTGTATACTATCAATTTGCACCATATAATATTGCATTAGACTATATAATATTATATAATATTATATTATAGCAAATGTTATTATATGCATATTTATTTAAATCTTCTCTCTTACATTTTAAATTACCCTCTATTTATATTTATGGATATTTAATCGAGTCAACTGACTGTCTATAGAAGGCTTTTTGCATGCAAGAAGAGATATCTTTATTTTTATTTATTTATTCAAATATTCATTAATTAACTATTTATGTGTTTATTAATTCATTTAGAAAACGAGAAAAGATATATCTATATTTATTTCTTTACTCAAAAACTTATTATTATTTATTCAGAATGCAAGAATAGACATCCTTATATTTATTTATTCATTCAAATACTTATTTATGTATCTAATTTAATTTAGTTTATTTGTTTGCTTGTCGCAACAAAAACAAAACAAATAAAATTACCCTGCGCCTCCTGCCAAATGAAAAAGAGGCCCCAAAACGCTAAACAGAAAAAGCCCCAAAACGCAAATGCATGCGTTTGCATGCACTTGCATGCATGCATCTGCATGCATGCATACATCTAGAAACAATTAAAATATGCATGCATGCAGAAGCAATTTAAATAGTGATGCATGCGTTGGGAGGTTGAGGGGGGGGCGGGGGAGGGGGCCTGCAATGGCGCATGCGCAGCTGCTGCGTGCCTAGGGTTTAGGGTTTAGGGTTTAGGATTAGAAACAGAAGATCCGCAAGAGGTCTCATACACCCATTTGGAGCATCTAAATGAACGCGTTGATGCTGCTGCTGCTGCTCTCGCTGCTGACTCTGCTGCTGTTGATTCTGCCGTTTCTGCTGCATCCGCCGCCGTTGCTGCTGCTGTTGCTGCTGTTGTTGTTGTTGCTGCTGCCCCTGTACTATCGCCAGCAGCAGCAGCAGCAGCAGCACATTCAAATAGTTCAGCGTACACCCCAAGTTGCTGCCTCTCTACTGAGTTGAGCTTCATAGAGAAGTCTCTGCAGTCTGTTTGCTAGGATTAGCATGCGATTAGATAGAGAGCTGAGGGGCCCCTCTACGCTGCCTTCTGCTGTATGTCCTGCTCCGAAGCTGCTGCTGCTGCTGCTGCTTTGTCTTCGCCTCTCTGCCTCCTCATAGAGCAGACGCACCACTGATGGGGCTAGGGCATCCGCTGCAGCAAACAGCACTTGAGCAGTGGCACCGTTCCTGCTGCTGCTGCTGCAGCTGCTGCTGCTGCTGCTGCTTGAAGAGGGTAAGTGCAGCAGCAAGTGGCTAGGCAAGTGAGCCTGACGCAGCAAGTTGTCTCGGCGTTCTAACACAAACTCTTCTCTGCACTTCTCCCCAAATATTATTTTTTTTGTTTTTTGTTTATTTGCCTCCACTTGCTGCGCGAGGTCATTGCTGAAGCAGCAAACATCTTGCTGCCCACGCTGTTTGCTGCTGCTGCTGCTGCGCTGCTGCTGCTCCTGCTGACCCCCACTCTCATCTCCAGAAGCAGCAGTAGCAGCAGAGATACACCCTGCTGCTGCATAAGAGTTGCTGCTCTCTTGAAGCGTGCGGGGCTTAAGAGAAGAAAGATAAAATAAGTTTGGTGAGACAGACAAACAATAAAAACTGCGGGGCCCTGTTACTGCTGCATGCAGCAGCAGCAGCGGCTGCAGACAAGGGACAAAGCACGAATCTGCTGCACTTGCTGCTGCTGCACCTGCTGCTGCTGAAGCTGCTGCTGTTGCACCTGCTGCTGCTGCACCTGCTGCTGCACTACCAACCACCAGCTGCAACAACGGGTGCTGCCTTCCTAACCAGCAGCTCGGCGAGCAGCAGCAACACTCATGCTGCTCGTAGCTGCTGCTGCTGTTGCTGCTGCTGCGGGCGGCGAAGCAAAGCCAGCGGTGGTGCAGCTCGATCAGGTGCTTGATGCCTTGCTGTGAGGTGTACATACACTTCGGCTCTGCTGCTGCAGCATAAAGCGAATCTTCGCGTTCTACTGCATCCCAGCAGCAGCATGGAAAGGCAGCAAACTCCCCACAAAGAGACAGTGCAGGAGACGAAGACAACAAGGAACGGGGCCTGCTGCTGCTGCTGCTGCTGCTGCTGCTGCCCTGAAGCCCATGACAGCTGCAAACAGGCTCCCTATTAGCTGCGGAAGAAGCCTTGGTGTTGCATGCAGCATGCGCGCGAGTGCTACTACTACTACTACTACCTCTACTACTGCTGCTGCTGCTGCTGCTGCTGTAGCTGTCTGCTTCCCAGCAGCAAGGCATCATGAAGCGCTCTGCGTCTGAGAGGCGAGGCAGCAGCAGCAAAGCTGCATGCGGAGCCAACATATATGCAGCAAGGGTAACGAAACCCAGGAAGGAACGTGATGCAGAGACGCGCATGCCCCCCACTCTGCTGCTGCTGCTGCTGTTGCTGCTGCTGCTGCTGCTGCAGGCGAATGCCTCAAGGGTTTCGACTTGCACTTTAAGAGGAAGCCAAACACAGGCCTGACAAAACGCCACAACTTCAGCAGCTAAGTGATCTTCTGCTGTCTCCGGAGCTTTTCCTGCTGCTGCTGCTGCTGCTGCTGTTGCTGTTGCTGCTGCTGTGGGGTCTTCCTCTGTAAGCAGCATCCTTCTTTTATGATGCAGCAGATCTACAGGGGCAGCCCCTGAAAGAACCATATAAACGACAACGCATGCAGGCATCTTTACTAGCTGCTCGTTGAGCTCACGGGTTTGCTGCTGCTGCTGCAGCTGCAGCTGCTGCCGCCGTTCCTGCTGCAGCACAGCAGTAGGTAAAGAATTAATTTCTTCTTCATTTAAAATCTCCTGAATTCGCATGCAATCCCGACGCAGCAGCAAAAATGCCTCAAGAGCTTCTGCTGCTGCACCCCACACAGCGAACGGGACGTGTCGAGCAGCAGCAGCTGCTGCTGCTGCTCCTGCTGCTGGTGTTGCTGCTGCTGCTGCTGGTTCAGCAGAAGAGGTGGAAGATGCTGTGCCTGACAATAAGGGTAGCACCCACAGCAGCATGAGTTGCTGCAGCTCTCTAAAGAAAAGCAGCTTCATAGAGACTGAAGCAAATATATAAGAGGGGGCTTCTCCCTCAACAAGAGAGAAGCAGCTGCGTCTCTGCTGCTGCTGCTGCTGCTGCTGCTGCTCCCAGCGCTTGCGCTGCTGCGTCTCTCTCCCGCTGCAGCAGAGCCCCTGTCTTGTAGCATCAAATATGCGGCGCATGCAATTAAGATAGCAGCACCACAGCAGCGGCTCCGCGCGAGGCAGCAGCAAACCCCGCAGCAGCAGAATTCCTAGCAGCGAAGACAGCTGCCGGGGAGACAGTGCGCCTGCTGCAGCAGGCAGCAACGCGAAGAAATAACAGACCATTGCAATACTAAACCGACGCCATCGATGAACCGGATACTGCTGCTGCTGCTGCTGCTGCTGCTGCTGCTGGCGGTGAGCAGCAGCAGCAGCAAGGCCGAAGCCTGCATGCGCAAACCCCACAACAAGAGACGCCAACTGCGGCAGGCGATCGCAGTGTCTGCAGCAAAAACGCAGAATGCTAAGCTGCAAAGCAGAGCAAGCTTGCAGCTGCTGCAGCAGCCGCTGCTGCTGCTGCTGCTGCGCATGCGCAGCCTTCCCCGCCGTCCCCGCAACGGCAGCACCAACAGCAAATCCACTCCCCCCACCATCATGAGCCCCAGCAGCAGCAGCAGCAGCAGCAGCACGAGCAGCAGCTGCTTGCTGCTGCCTGCTGCTAGCCTTAGCAGCAGCAAGCTCAGCAAGGGCCCCCCCTGCTGCTTCTAAAGCTTTGGCGAAGAGCAGCGTCAATCTCCGGCTTAGCTGCATCTCTAAGAAAGGAGGGAGACCCCTATGAGAGAGGCCCTCAAGGAGACAGACAAAGTGCAGCACAGGAAGAGAGTTTGCTGCTGTTGCTGCTGCTCCTTCTCTTGAGGCCCTCTGGCTGCTGAGGAGACACACGCAATCCATTGCAGCAACAAGCTGCTGCTGCGCTGCTGATAATTCCAATAGATGAAGATCCTGCTGCTCTTCTTCCTCCGCCTCCTGCTGCTGCTGCTGCTGCTGCTGCTGCTGCTGCTGCTGCTGCAGGGGCAGTTGCGCCTCTGGCAGCAGCAGTTCTTCTCCCTCTCTCACCTGCAGCAGGTGCTGCAGCGCCAGTCTCGTCAAACTCTTCTCCGGTAGACTTACTAAAGAGCCTTCTGCTGTGTGGTTGCTGAGGTGTATGTACACCAAACTTAACACTAAGCTTGCTGCTGCATCAGGGCATCTCTGCTGCCGCACCTTTGATGCGTGGGGCACTCCAAAGGAGACAACAGAGCCGCTGCTGCTACCGCTGCTGCTGCTGCTGCTGCTGCTGCGGCCCCCCCCGTAGAGCCAGTCTATCAGTTTCTCCAAGGCAGCACTCGATGGGTCCTGCTGCTGCTGTTGCTGCTTGCCCTGTGCATGCCTCCCAGCCTGCTGCTGCTGCTGCTGTTGCTGCTGCAGCAGGCGGGTATCTGCCTCGAGGGAGCCCCCCAAGGCTAGGGAGACAGAAGTGAGGCAGGAGACTCCTGCGCTGCGCTGTGCTGCTGCAGCACGCGAAGGTGGCAGCAGCAAGAAGGGGGCCCCCAGTAGAGCAGCAGCAGCAAATGCACGTGAAAACTTCGCTAGGGGCCCCACAGCCTGAGCTGCAAGCGAGCGGCTTACAAGGCTCTCGAAGTGCAGCAGCAGCCTCTGCAGCTCGGCGACTTGCTGCTGCATGCGGGGGAGAGTGAATCGCTGCTGCTGGTGC
>NW_013549516.1:0-2333 GCF_000499425.1 Eimeria acervulina | reverse complement strand
AGGGGCCCCACAGCCTGAGCTGCAAGCGAGCGGCTTACAAGGCTCTCGAAGTGCAGCAGCAGCCGCTGCAGCTCGGCGACTTGCTGCTGCATGCGGGGGAGAGTGAGTCGCTGCTGCTGGTGTTGCTGCTGTTGGTGCTGCTGTTGCTGTTGCTGTCGCTGCAGCAGCTGCAGCAGCATCAGCAGCAGCGGCAGCAACGCATGCACAAGGTGCGCCAGCCCCGCCAGCCCCAAAGAAGCAAAAGAATGCAATTCAGGGGCATTCTGCAGCAGCAACTCCTCCAAGCATTGCAAGAAAAATAATACATCATCAAGAGACAGTACACCTCCTTCTAACAGCACAGGCACCAGCGTGCCTAAGGCGAGCAGCGCATTCCATTGGGGGCCCCCGTGGGGCCCCCCCCCTTTTAGCAGCAAACTCTCGAGCTGTCTGTACAGCTGCAAGAGCTGAGGATACACCGCAGATGGGTCGGGGGTCTCTAAATGCGCCACCCGAGAAACAGTGGCCACAGATATTGCTAGAGCTGCAGATACACCTGGGGAGACACCTGAAGAGACACCTGAGGAGACACCTGGGGAGACAGCTGCGTTCGTGGGCTCTGTCTCTGGCGCTGCTTCTCTCTGTCTCTCTTCTTGCCTCTCGGATTCGCAGCTTTCTCTTTTCTCCTGGGGGTCGGTGCAAGGCTCGCCTGCTGCTGCTGCTGCTGCTGCTGTTGCATGCACCCCTGGGGCTGCAGCAGCATCAGGCAACGCTTTCCCCCCTAGAGCAGCAATAAGGGCTTGGAGACAGACAGATAGCCGTAGCGCATCTCCGCTGTGTCGCTGCGCGTGAGCAGCAAGAAAGAGACACCGAGCAGCAGCAAAAATATCATTTCCAGCACTTCCTGCTGCACCACACAAGCATTGCTGCACTTCCTCAACAGAAGGAAAGGCAGCGCCCCCGCAGGCTTCAGGGGGGCCCCCCTGGGGGCCCCCCCCAGCGCCCCCACAGGCTTCAGGGGGGCCCCCCTGGGGGCCCCCCTTACTGTGGTTTGTTGGTGTGGGGTCCCTAAGGAGCGCAGCAAAGACAGCACCGCCTTCTTGGGTTTGTGCTGCTGCGAGGCATAACTCAGACATATCTGCTGATGTTGCATGCAAAGCAGAAAACGCCAGCAGCAAACAACTCCCCAGCCTGAACGCAGCAGCAGCAGCAGCAGCAGCAGCAGCAGCTATGCAGCATGCAACTCTCTAGACAAATATGAACAATAAACATTTAGATTTAAAACCGCAACCCACGCGCACCACACGCCACGCAGTAAACCCCAAACAACAAACCCTAAACCCTAAACCCTAAACCCTAAACCCCAGCCTGGGGGCGGCGTATGCTGCTCGCATTAAGCAGTTTGCTGCCTGTGGTGTTGAAGTGTCTCCATTTGAGGTGTCTCCTCAGCAGTGTGCATGCGTATCTGTTTATAATAAGCGGGAGGGACCCGTGCTGTGGTTTGTGGTGTATAGGGAGACAGCAGAAAGCAAAGACAAACCAAGGAGGAGGGGGAGACGCCGCAGCAGCAGCAGCAGATATATGCTGCATAAAAAAACAAGAGATGAGAGGTAGCAGAGCTGCCTGATGAGTTGCTAGAGCAGCAAGGAGGCTTGTATACAGTGAAGCTTCTGCAAGCCGCATCCCTAGCATGCTGCTGCTACTGCTGCTGCTGCTGCTGCTGGCGGTGGTGGTTGCTAGCGAGTCCTGCTGCTCCTCTGCTGCTGCTGCTGCTCCTCCTCCACGAGGCAGCAACGCATCTAGCTGATGCAGCAGCTGCATCCCCAGCTGCAGCAGCTCCGCGTCAGCAGCAACAGCAGCAGGCAGCAACCCAACAAACCTGCAGACAGCAGATGCGGAAGCTACTCTTTGTCTTTTACTCGTTTCTTCATCTCCTTCGCAATACTATAATACATATATCTATGAATAAATAAATAAATACATCTATATATACACATACATATATATATAGCAGCTGCGGCAGCCGGCCTTTCTCCGAGGCAGCAGCAGCAACAGCAAGAGCAGCAGCAGCAAGAGCAGTAGCAGCAAGAGCAGCAGCAGCAGGACGAGCAGCAGCAGCAAGAGCAGTAGCAGCAAGAGCAGTAGCAGCAAGAGCAGTAGCAGCAGCAAGATCAGCAGCAGTATGAGCAGGAGCAGCGCGAGCAGCAGCAGCAAGAGCAGAAGCAGCAAGAGCAGCGGCAGCAAGAGCAGCAGCAGCAAGAGCAGCAGCAAGAAAAGACAAAACGCATGCATATATCTAGAGAGAGATCTAACCTCTTTAAAAAGAAATCGCAAACAGAAGGAAGGAGACACAG
>NW_013549517.1:9822-11392 GCF_000499425.1 Eimeria acervulina | reverse complement strand
ATTATTATTATTATTATTATTATTATTATTATTATTATTATTATTATTATTATTATTACTATTAACTATTATTATTATTATTATTACTATTAATTATTATTATTATTATTATTGTTTGTTGATATGTTTAGGGGGTTCGGACGGAGAGTTGATGAAGACCTCGAGCCTCAGGGCAATACCCAAAGAAAGCTTTGGAGGGTTTTATGTTGTTCAAAGTCAGGGGGCCCCCAGCAGCAAAAGTAAATGCATGCAGCAAAGTTCTTTTGCTGGAGGGGCCCTCGGTAGGCGCAGCATTGCTTATAAATTATCTTCAGTTAAACCCTCCAATGATGCAGACACGCAAAACCCTAATCAAATACTCACTCAGGTCAAACCCTAAACCCTAAACCCTAAACCCTAAACCCTAAACCCTAAACCCTAAGATGATCGCAGTCCAGCGCAAAAACCAGCGAGAGCTAAACGCTTGATTTTAAAATTAATATATTAAACACAAACCCTAAACACATAGATTCTTATGTTGGGGCCCTAAACCCTTAAATAATATCCCTAAACCCTAAACCCTAAACCCTCTCGTCCTTCAACTCCAAAGCCTAATCTAGCAGAGGATGTTCACTGCACCTGCAGTGAACATAAACTTCAGCATTTTCAGCTTAGGGTTTAAGGTTTAGGGTTTAGGGTTTAGGGTTTTGTCTCCGGCTGCTTGCGATGCAGGCCCCAGCTCCTGCAGCGGAGCCCCCCCAAACCCCCGACAGCTTTAATGTTTAGACCAAGGGTTTAGGGTTTAGGGTTTAGTGTTCCTCTCCTCCCAAATAGCAACTAGCTGGTAGCTAGCTGTAGCTAGCTAGCTGTGCAGCTAGCTAGGGACATATACCTAGCTAGCTGTACAGCTAGCTAAAGACAGCCAGCTAGCTAGCTAGCTAGCTGTGCTTCTAGCTAAGGCGTAGAAGATGGCGGTGTCTTGGTGGTTGTTCTCTGCTTTTTGAGTTTAAAGGTCTTTAAAAACGATCTTTAAAAAAAATAAAATTAAAGAAAAGAAACAAAGACAGACATAAGAAGCCAGCACTGCAGCAGACAGCAAAATGTGTGTTAGACAAGACAGATGAATATTTATAAAGGGGCGATTACTTCTTTTTATTTATATTTTTACTATAAACCCTCCAAACAATTATAATATATCCAGGTGTACGTGCGTATACCTGCTGCTGCTGCTGCTGCTGCTGCTGCTGCTGCTGCTGCAGCTGTGAGCAGCAAACGAAGTACATCGCATCTATATTTTTATTTAAATTTAAATGGAAATCAAAATTTACCTTTTTAAAGAGTATAGGGTTTAGGGTTCAGCTGCATCAGCTAGGGTTTAGGGTTTAGGGGTTAGGGTTTAGGGTTTAGGGTTCAGGGTTTAGGGTTTAAGGCCATTGGTCTCACCACCAGTCTGCGCAGTAAATTGAGCATATATTAATATTTTAATGTTTATTTTGCTGTTTTACTTAAAATAAAATAAAATAAATAAATATAAATAAATATATATTTAAACAAAAGACTTTTAAATAAACTTAGGACTGCTGCAGCAACC
>NW_013549517.1:0-4722 GCF_000499425.1 Eimeria acervulina | reverse complement strand
CAGCAGCAGCAGGTAGCTCCTTAGGGAATTTGCAGCTTCACTGGAACCCTCACATGAGGCCTCCCCACACGGTCTTATGGCCGGAGGCGCAGCAGCAGCAGCAGCAGCAGCAGCAGCAGCAACAGGCGCAGCAGCAGCAGCTGCTGCAGTCAAGTGACTTTCTTACTGTAGCTGCTGCTGCTGCTGCTGCTGCAAGGCAGCTGCAAACCTCAGACTGCTGGGGGTTTGTTAAGGGAGAGCCCCCGCTGGCTGCTCCAACGCTCTTTCGCAGCAACAGCACCAGCAGCACAAGCAGCAGCAGCAACAATCACAGCAGCAGCATCAGCAGCAGCGTCAGCAGCAGCAGCAGCCTCGTTTATTTACCCTTGGGAGCGGCGACTCCTTTCATGCCTCTGCCAGGCGGCAGCGGAGAGGAATCTGCTGCTGCAGCAGCAGCTGTTGCTGCTGCTGCTGCAGCACCAGCAGCAACAACCACTGCAGCAGCAGCAGAGCAGCAGCCTGTCCTTGCAGGCGCCGTGACAAAGCACCTGCAACACCTACAGCCAGCAGCAGCAGCAGGAGCAGCAACAACAGCAGCAGCAACAGCAGCAACAACAGCAACAGCAGCAGCAGCAGCAGCAGAAACTCCCTCCTTCTGGATCCCCGCGGAAGCGTGGCAAGAGAAGCTGCTTCCTGCTGCTGCTGCTGCTATTCTTGCTGCGGACACGCAGTCAGCAGCATCACCAGCAGCAGCTTCTGCTGCTGCTGCAGCTCCTGCTGCTGCTGCTGCTAGTACCTCGTGCGGGGATGAGGGGTCGTCAACTGCTGGAAGTACAGAGACCTCTCCTCCAGCTGTTGCTGCTTCTGCAGATGATGATGCTGCTGCTGCTGCTGCTGGCACACGCGGTACAGAAGCAGCAGCAGCAACAGCAGCAGCAGCAGCAGCAGGAGACGCCGGATGTAGCACAGCAGGAGACGAATCCTCCTCGCCGTCTCCCTCATCATCATCATCATCATCATCAGCAGCAGCAGCAGCAGCAGCATCATCATCATCAGCAGCAGCAGCAGCAGGAGCAGCAGCAGCAGCAGCAGCAGGAGCAGCAGCAGCAGAAGGCAGTGTTGGGGGTGCGCACTTAACCCCGTTATTTTCGCTGCGGCAGCTAAGCTGCAGCATTGAGACGGTGTGGGGCCCCCCTGTTGCTGCAGCAGGGGCCCCTGTTTGGAGGCTGCACTTGCATGCAGCTTTATGCGGTGTTGTATTAGCAGGCAGAGGATGGCTGAGAGTCGTTGAAGGAGAGAGAGAAGAGAAAGTTATGTTAACAAAGGGTGCAGCCTTTTGTGTCCCTCCTTTGATTGCGCATCTATTTGCTGCTGCAGCAGAAACGCCGCTAGTGCTGTTCGTTGCTTACTCTCCCCCGCTTACAACGCATGCAAGCAGCAGCAACAGCACCTACTGCAGCAGCAGCAGCAGCAGCAACAGCAACAGCAACAGCACCACCAATAGCACTGGCAGCAGTATAGGCGCGTACTATACAGGCACGCATGCCACCGGGTTGGCTGCAGCTGCTGCGCAGCAGCAGCAGCAGCAACTGCAGCAGCAGCAGCAACAGCAGCAGCAGCAGCAGCAGCAGCTGCAGCAACATCTCGTCCAGCAGCTGCAGCAGCTTTCCTTGCCGCCCATGACGGACACAGGTTCAGCAGAGCTGCAGCCAACTGCAGCAAACGCAACAGCAGCAGCAGAAGCAGCAACCGATAGGCATGACCCTGCGCAGCAGCAGCTGCAGCAGCAGCAGCACAAGCAGCAGCAGCAGCACAAGCAGCAGCAGCAGCACAAGCAGCAGCAGCAGCAGCAGCAGCACGGATGCGACCCTTGGGCCTTTGAAGAGACTGCGGGGCCCCCATAGGGTTGGCTTTTAAAGCTGCTGAGGTGTTGGAGGATCGATCAGCAGCAGCAGCAGCAGCAGCAGCAGCAAATGCAGCAGCAGCAACAAGAGCAACAGGTGCAGCGGCAGCAGCAACAACAACAGGTGCAGCAGCAACAGCAGCAGCAGCAACAGGTGCAGCAGCAGTAGCAGCAGCAGCAGCAGCAGCATCTGCTGCTGCTGATGCTGCTGTTAAGTGAATGGGGAGAGGGTTGTGAGGAGACAGGAGACAGCTGATTTGCATGTGGCGTGTGTTTGCTGTTGTTTGTCTCTATCTGCTGCTGCTGCATTTCTTGCTGCTGCAGCGCATGCAGCTGCTGCTAGGGTGTATATACACCTGCATCAGAAGCAGAACACAAATGCACCGTCTACAATACAAATTTGTTTATTTATATAAGTATATATATAATATATATAATATGTATAATATATATATATATATATATATAATATGCAGGGGCCCTCAAGGTGTTGCTGTTTGTTTGTTTGTTTGCTTATTTATTTATTTCTTTCTTTGCTTTGTTTGTTGGCTTGTTGGCTGGTGTTATAATAATAATAATAATAATAATAATAATAATAATAATAATAATTGATATTATTATTATTATTATTAGAAGCGTGAGGAGCTCTTCTGCATGCATTTGCATGCATTTGCATTTGTTGTTAACGGAGAGAGGCGTTTGCTTTTTGTTTGTCTGTTTTGTTTCTAGCGGTTTCTTAGCAGCAACTGAGTTGTAGCAGAGTATAGAGATATATATATACTATATATATATATATAGTTATATTTAATATAGAATGTAGCATTATTACATATATAATATTTATAGTTTACATATATAATATTTAATACATCCATATATTATATAATACATTATATTATATATATATAAAGAATATATATTAAAAGCATATTATATATCTCGCATGCAGCCCCAAATGCTGCTGTACAGGGCCCCATGTGGTGTATGCATCAAATAGCGCTTGAAGCTGCTTGGGGATTTATATCCTCAGTAATAAAAAATATACAAATAATATGATGTTCTTATTTGTACCGCCGAAAACATAAAAGAATGTATATATATATATATATAAAGGACTAGTATATGTATATATATATACATATATACATATATATATATATATATTATATACGCATATGTATGATCTATATTAGGAAGATATATATAAATACTAATAGTTACATGCATATATAGATGCAAAGAAAATATATATAAATTTTAATACATATAAATATTTATATATATATTTATATATATTAACAAAGGAGCCGTGCAACAACTGCTATCCTTTGTAAATAATGCGTTAAGTGTAGGTTTGTTGCAAATATTTTTCTAAGTCCAGGCATTTAAACCGCAGCATTTGAATTATGCATGCGCAGTTTTCTGTGATTTTAATTTACTTTTCACGAAGATGAATGAAGCCCAAGAAAATTCTGTTTGTTTTTTTAGTTGTAAGCGCTCGGTGGTGGAGCTGCAGGGGCCAGGGGAGGCAAAAGAGAGGGAAATTGAGTCTGTTTTATTTGCTATTAGGTGAATATACACTTGAAAAATGTACTAATTAAATGTAGGTGTCTGCAACGTCTACAGAAATAATGCTGCATATACACCCCAGCACAGCAGCAGAGTAGCGGGGGGCCCCGTCGTCGTTCTTTGTTTGCCGCTAGGGGGGCCCTGAAAGAATTGGAAGTTTATGTTTGGATCTTCAGCAGAAAGAGGGAAAATATTCATATTTATTTATTAGTTATGTCCCTACAACTTGCGTTTTTTTCTCAAAGACGTTACGATTTTTCCTTAGCCTCTACTCTTTTTGCAGTAAACGCAAGACTAACCTGATCGGCACTGTTAGTTAAAGGCACTATTGCAAGAATAATAACTTTTCTTCATATTTCCCTGCTTATAGATATTCATGGGGCTTCAAATAGTCAAAGATCATGTAAGAAACCTTATGATGATGTCGGGTGTATCGGCAGCTCCGGGTCGCGCACGCCTGGTGATGCGTTGATCCACTGTGAATTACCATTTAGAAGAATTTAAATTCTTATTTTTGCATATTTCATCTCGAAATATACCGGGTGATTCAAAGAAAAATGAAATTACTCCAACTTTCCCCACATCTTCGAGAAGCTTCCCGCCTCAAGCCATGTGCATAATTTCGTGATGATTTTGCAGTATTTGTCTTCTTCTTTCGCTATTAACCCAAAGTAAATAAATTTATGACTCCATTTCGTAATTTTCTTCCATTTTTCGCTTCATAGAGCCGTCGAATGCCGCTGAATTCTAAGGCCGATACACCAGAACCTGAACGACGCATGCAGGTTTTGTCTGGCGCTGGTTTTGAGAAGTGGAGTTATATTTTCATCGAATTCAGCACCCTGAGCACCTCTCTGTTGTCTGGAGAACATGGAGACGGAGGGTTCTGCAGCAGCATCTGCTGCAGCAGCAGCAGCAACAGCAACAGCAGCAACAGAACAGGGCCGTCAGGGGTCTTTGGGGAGCCTTGCTCTGCGGCTAGCGATTGGAGGCCCCCGACAGATGCGTCGAAGCGGCGGTGTTTATGTCTGTACACCTGGTCGGGTGTATGTACAGTGGCAGCAGCGGTGGCTGCTTCTCGATGGTTTTATGCTAAAATGCTTCAGCAGTTGCAGCTCTCTGAAGCCCAAAATTACTATTCCCCTCGACTCTGCAGTTGTAGAAGGTAAATCTACGGTGTATAGGCAACTATACGAGCATCACTAATGAAATATATACATGCATATATACACAGCAATATATATATATATATATATATATATATATATATA
>NW_013549518.1:11684-12126 GCF_000499425.1 Eimeria acervulina | reverse complement strand
TATGTAGATATATGTATATGTATATGTATGTACATGTATATGTATATGTATATGTATATGTATTATGTATATGTATATGTATATATATGTATGTATAAGTATGCGCATATGTATGTATATATATGTACATATATATATACATATATATATATACATATATATATATATATATAGGTATATATATATGTAAAGTAATGAAAGTAAATAATAATTACAGTTGACTAACCTGTGTGTTGATCGTTGGGCTGTGCTTCAATATCTGAGTGTATGCTGTCGATGCGTTGTTTACTTTCTTTATGTTTTTCTCTGTCTTTCTTCTTTGCATGCGCAAAAGCCTGATTATTATTATCATTATTATTATTTGTATTACTCGCATCATCTCCGCAAGAAGAAACACAAAAAGAACCGCCGTTAGGAGAAGATCGCACGCCCAGCAACGGCA
>NW_013549518.1:9978-11584 GCF_000499425.1 Eimeria acervulina | reverse complement strand
TGCTGCAGCAGCAGGAGGAGGAGGAGGAGCAGCAGCAGCAGCAGCAGCAGAAGCAGCAGCAGGAGAAGAAGCAGCAGGGCTTGACTTGCCAGACTGATAGTACACAATATCCACCTCTGTTTTAAAACGCGGACACGCTCCTTTTTCTGCTTCTTTTTTACTTTCTTTATCTTTATCTTCTGCTTCTTCTTCTCCCCAGATGTCTTTTAATAGATGTAAATGTCCTGATGCTGCTGCTCCTTTGCTGCTGCTGCCGTCGCTCCGTTCTCTTCTTCCTCCTTCACCTGCTGCTGCTGCTGCAGCAGCAGCAGCAGGGGCAGCAGCTTCTGCTGCTTCAGCTGGTCTTATAAGCGCAGCCCCAGAGTCAGAGGGAACAGCAGAATGTTCCTGCTGGTGCTGCTGTTGCTGCGGCTGTTGCTGCTGCTGTTCTTCCTCCTGAAACAGCTGCTGCTGCTGCTGCTGTTGCTGCTGCTCCTGCTCCTGCTGCTGGTTTGTCTGTGGCTTCTTTGTGATGGAGTATGCAGGGGTGAGTTCGACAGAGAATGCAGATGTCGGTAAGTCCTGGTGCTCTCTGTCTTTGCTTCCCCTTGCATGCGGCACACACGCCGCATCAGGCCTCCCTTGAGGGTATTCCTGCTGCATAGGAGCTGCCTAAATTCTAAGCCCTTGTTCAACATCCGAAGGAAAGTAGACATAAAAACCCTAAACCCTAAACCCTAAACCCTAAACCACAGCGGGCGATCAAAGGCCTACGGGCCCCGCTGCAACTCACGATGATTCACCAAGTAAATAAGTGGAATTATCATGGTTTAATATGAATAATAATTCAAGAAAAATGAAAGTCAATATGCAGCCCTCTCAACCCTGATCGCTGTAGTAGAACCCTTCTCGGGCGTGCGCAGCGGGCGGAAGAAAAGCAGGGAATCGAAGTGAATAATATATTTGTGTTGAGAAATATAACAAAGAAATAAATGTTCTTTTAAATCAAATGAGTTATTCTTTCCTGAATTGCTGGCCGCATGCAGCAACTCCATAGCACAGCGCTCGGCAGCAGACCAGCGGTTCAGTGGGTGCTGTTTGTCTTTTTCTTTGCGTAGAACTTCGAATTTAAATATTTAATTTAATTTATTTTAATAAAAATACCTCAAAAACGAAATATCTCGGAAAACCGTTCATGGGAACATGCAAATTTGTCTTGCTTTGCACTGCCCTCACCCGCGGCGAAGGGCTATGGCGACGCGCCGCCTTACCTGAAATTTTATCTTAATATCTCAGCTTTGAGGTTTTCATTTTGAATGAGTTATTTATAAGAGTTTTTATTAATTAAAATGACTTCCAAACCCCCATGGTGAGGCCGCCCCCTCCCCACGGAGCACCTGTTCTACTTATGTTTGCTGGCGAAAGCAGAAAAGAAAACAGTTGCATGTTTGTGTTTATTTTTCTCTCTTTCTTCAACAACCACAATTAAATAACTTTGCTGATTTATATTGCATTAAGAGTGCTTAAAATATTCATCTTAATGCCTCGGCGTCTCTGCATCGGGTAGCTGCGTCGCTGCATTTTTTTTCTTTATTAAAAAATATCTGACAATTTAAAGGTTTTCTTC